>NC_064432.1:10152500-10200000 GCF_023375975.1 Astyanax mexicanus | reverse complement strand
AATGTTCTAATAAAGTTTCATGTTGTGGCAAGTACTACTACTAAGTAAAGTGATTCCTTATGTGTTCCTTCACAGTCTGGATGACTTCAGTATTCATTTACTATGTAGGGAAAAATAAATAAATCAAATAATTGAATGAGAAGACGTGTCCAAACTTTTGACTGGTTCTGTATATCAATCAAAACCTGCCTTCCAAAAGCACTGCAGAAACTACATGCACCTCTCCCTCTCTAAAGAAGATTGACAGGTTTCTGATGTGATGGGCGTGTCCTTAGTGATTTACAGAGTTTCCATTGGTTGGTTTTACACAAACTATAGACCAGAACTGAATCCACCAATAACAGATGAAAGGCAGATGGAAATACACTCCACATAACTGTACAAAAATATATGCAATGATCTGGAACGCAGAATCAGAGGAGACATCATGCTCACATGGTTTGTTGGGGCACACAGAATTTTTCCCGTAAAACATACAAGCAATATGAGGTCCCATGTTGTTAGGTCCCCAAATTGTTGTAGGTCCCAAAATTGTTGTTAGGTCTCCAAATTGATGTTAGGTCCCCAAATTGTTGTTAAGTCTCCAAATTGATGTTAGGTCCCCAAATTGTTGTTAGGATCACAAATTGTTGTTAGGTCCCCAAATAGTTGTTAGGTCCCCAAATTGTTCACACTCAGTGGTGTACTGCATGGCTGGGTAATAGCCCCCCTTCAGTTTTCGCAAATTTTGTTTAAATTAGAGTTTGAATGTGTCAAAGCTTATCAAATAATGAAAATTAAGCCATGAACTCACCCGCAGGGTCGGTAGGTGAAGACAATGTAGCTCTCTTCGTCAGTTTTCTCGATAAATGTCACACAGGTCTGTTTTTCCCAGTGTCTCATTGCCTGTTTAAACATTGCCCTTTGACTGCCTAAGGAACACACAAACACACAAGTATATAAAAAGAGCATTAAATCTACTTGGTAATTGCTTTAGACCAGAGTCATTATCTTTGTGGGCGGAGTCTCACTACACTTCATGTGAATATAATTGGTTTGTAAAATGCTGTTGGATTAGCGAGTTGGTTTTCCAGGCAGCAGAATGAGTGTAACAGAATTTCATCTGGTTCCATTTATTTCTGTTTATAAATAAGGATTAATCTACAGTTACAGTAGATACAAAATTACCAGTGAAATCTGTTGAACACATTTTGCTGTGTGAAGTTCCTACACACTGTTCCAAACAAATTCAGATTTCAGCACAGCACCAGTCCTTTTTCTTCTTCTATTGTTTAATGTTGACTATAGCCTGCCTTAACTGCTTGTAATTGGTCCGAAAGTCTGAATCATCTAGAAATGAAAATGGTTCAGTAGTTCTAGACTGAGATATCGCTTTTTGTTGGGTGGGTTGGGTTTTGTGGCTTGCAAAATATTCATAGCCCTTGAACGTTTTTACTTTTTGTCACCTTACAACCACAAATGTATTAACTTTAATGTATTTTTATATTGTTTTCATATATTATCATTGCACGTCTACAGTGTGATATCAATGATAAAACGATATATTGTACAGCTCTAGTTGAAAATACAAACACTCACCAGTAAAGTTGCCTCCTATGACGTAGGGGATGACTCCCCCCGGCCAGATTCTCTCTGCTCTGGAGGTGGCGGCCCGTGGGACCCTCGGTTTACCCCCTCTAACCCCCCTACCTCTGACCCCATTTCCCCCAGTGCTCCCACTCCACGGGCCAGCCCGCGAACTCTCCTCCTTACTGGAGTTCTTAGGCGAGGAATCTGGAGAAACAGACAGAAAAAAAATCATTATTAATTACCGTATTTTCCAGGCTATTAAGTGCACCTGAATGTAAGCCGCACCCACAAATTTAACATTTTTTAAGGGTCCAGTTTTAAGATCTCTCCACAGGAGTTCAATTGGATTTAGATCCTCAGTGACTCATTTCTTTATATATGGTTGAACACCCTTAGGAAAAAATATCTTCTTTTACCACTCAACTGCCATTTGGGTCCACTCTTTTTTGCAAACTTTGCTCCAGGTCTCTTGAATGTGAATGGTACCTTTTCCTAACAGTAGTTTTATGATCTCTCCACAGATGTCAATGCGATTCCTGATCCAAACATAATGCTGGCCACTACAGAACTTTCTAGCACTTCCTTTCCATCCATTTGGGGTCATCGTCATGTTGGAAGACCCATCAAATAGGATGCATATTTAGCTTTCTGACACTGTACACTGTAACCAAAAAATCCTTGGGTAATCCTCACATTTTATGATGACTTGCACACCATATTTGACTGTAGGTGCTGTGTTCTTTTCTTTGTAGGTCTCATAATAAGAAAATTCATCACAAAACAACAAAATGTCTATATACTTCCAAGCTATACAGTGATGAAGTCAACAACATGAAAAGCAAAGAGAACCAAAAAGAAACTACAAACCAGTGTAAACCAGTAAGTTCTTGATGTCAACAAACTTTTGACAGGCGGTGTCTACAGCTAAGCCCAGCCTGTGCTTACTGAAGCTCTTTCTGCTTCATGAAAGCCATCATATCTAAATGCCAAGTGGTTCAGTTAGCAGCTTTAAAGGATCAGCAGATAATAAAGTCAAACACCTCTCACCACAAGCAAAAGCACAGCAAATATGCAGAAGAATTTTACTGCTAAAGGTCACAGACACATGTGCGCAGAGATGGGAAATAAAGGAAAAATGAACTTACCAGACCCAAGTCGTCGTATTCTGTCTAGCAGGAGGTATAAGGAGCTTCTTTTTTTAGTAAAGTCGTGTTCTTCCAATCCACCTAGAAGAGAGAGAGAAAGAAATAAAGTTGATATATTTGTAAGTTATGATAATCTGGCGACTGGGAAGGCCAGGGAAGTTTTGCAATCTGTTGGAGACATTCCTGGAAAACCCTTGCTGGAAAACCCTGCTGAAAAATGTCAATTGGTAGCCCATCCAGGAACCAAGGAAACAAAAGTGATATTCTGCACATGACCGACTAATGTATGATCATGTAAGTAATGGCTCCCGAGATCTTCACACCAGCAGTTAACAGTGTGAACTAGTCACTCCACAGCAGAAGAACCTGGATTTGTCATTAATGTCCATAGCAATCCTTGTTTCTAATAAATAAAACCTAATTCACTGCAAACAAAGGCGACATTGACTGGCGGATGGATGGCCTTGATAACGGGCAATTTGTCAAAATGATAATACTTCTTCATACACTTAGTCCAATGATACACCCTTCTCAAAGTCTGTCAACTGGGCAAAATGTCTTTGAGTAGATTAGGTACGTCTAGTGGTTGACAATCTGTAACCAAGAGGTACCCTACCTAAAGGTAGTAAATGGATGCCTTGTTATAGGGCTGCAAAGAAAGCTGGTTTGCCCCATTAATGATTGATTATGGTAGATCCCCTGAGGTGCTCCATCCAATATTCTTCAATGGAAGACATTTCTGGGAAACCCTTGCTGTGGCCGAGCATTATCCTGCTGAAAAATGCCAATTGGTAGCCCATTGATGAACCAAGGAAACTCATATCACTACCAGGGGTGACCGACTAATGTATGATAATGTATGTGATTGGTCCCGAAATCAACACACCAGCAGTTTACAGTGTGAACTCTTTAGTCCAGCAAAGGCAGGATGGAAATATCCACCACAAACCCAAGCTTCATCAGCACTAATGTCCGTAGCAATCCATGTTTCTAATTCACAAATACACTGTAAAAGATCCTACTTCTTCCCTCAGTCCAAAGATATGCCCCTCTCGATGTGTCTCAACTAGGGAAAAGAATACAATTTATATTTCTGTGTCAAACCTCAATAGTTTATAAAATGAAAAAATAAAATGCTTTCCTGGTGAGCTTTTGTTTACATTCCTCTCCTGTCTCTCTGTCGCGCTCTGCATAACTTTAGTTTGCCTGTTTTCGTTTTTCCGCCCGTTCTTGGGCTCCCTATCTCCTTATAAGGGCATTTGTTTCCTGGCTATGTCCCAATTCACTAGCCAGGGCAGTGGTAGTGTATTGGACCATGACCCTGGCGACACAGGTTCGATCCTGCATGAAGTGTGATGTGTTTATTTATTATTTTTTTCTTTTCTTCTCGGGTTTACCTGCTTTGATATAAACTGTTCTGCAGTTGGGTTCAACAACACTCTGGGCTGGAGAGCTACTAGTCTGTAACACTCCATCCCATTACACTTAATTTTACAGAACAGAATTTTTTAATACGGCCCGCCATGTAATGGCTTGGAAAATATCTGGCCTGCGGCCAAACCTAATTGCCAACCCCTGGCCTACATCATAGTCTCCCCAGAAGTGCAGCTCCCCAGAAATGTAAGTACGCTTTGCATGATGCAGACAGCAAAGGGTCATGTGTTCCCGCCCACACATTTCTGCCATTGTGATTTAAACTAAGAAGCGATAAACTCAATGTTGACTCGATGCAGAAGTAAAAAACAGCCTAAAATGTCTTTGATTGCATCATAGGGGCATGTCTACCACTTTATGATCGCTCACCAAGAGGTGCACTACCCAAAGGTAACCTATGGGAGCCAGTGGAGAAAGAACATATGCTCATAGCTCAATGAGGACAATGCACTGTTCCATTTGACAGTATCAAGCTCTATTATATTAATAACAACACAATAAAGTTATGAATGGTGTGCCATTCTTCTATGCATGAGTGGGCTCTCTGCCAGTTTTCACACTTCCTTCCTTCATACATCCTACCATCTTTATTCATCTTTCTTCATCTCCCTCGTATATATCTGATCTGAGGTCACTGCCGTGCTTTCTTTCCCTTTTCCTGTCTTTCACACCCTCTTTTCTCGCCTCTCTCGCTTCTCTTTTATCTCAAACACTCTCTTCTTTCTTTACCTTATTTTCATCCATACACACTCTCTCTATCACACACACACTTCCTTACTCTGGTTCTCACACACTCTCTCACTCTCTGTGTCTCTAACTCTCTCTCTCTATGGAATGTCGAAGTGGACAGGAAAGTCAGGAACAAACAAAACGACCGAGTCGAAGGCGCAGGAAAAGGCTGAGGTTAGGGATATGGACACACACACACACAGACACATACACACACACTGTAAAGACAACTGCAGTCTCAGACAAGTACACAACACAATAGAAGTGAAGCCTAGGCTTCAATTGAGGAGAGGAACAATTCTGTTTCTCACATCCTCTGAGAGTTCTTTGCCATGAGGCGGCATGTTGAATAATCCAGTGGCCAATATAAGAGATTTTAAACAAAAATTAACCAAATTGAATAACCTTGCTCCCTGTTCACACCTGGAATCTCGTACCCAGGGAGGAACGATGACACAATTGGGCACAATTTGGACATGTGTCACCAGATATTTAGATATTGGCTGTGTGTTGAGTGATTCTAAGTTATGTCCAAGGTAAAAGAAAGCCCACCAATAAAGCATTAAGCAAAATTGTGTGTAAACCCCTTCTAATGAATGTTACATTTAGCTACACTATGTTGCACACATTGCTGACACAGATGTGCAAATGCACACACAAATATCATTTGCTTATATCGTTCCTGAATTGAAGAAGTACTGCCAATACTAGTGCATCTCAAAAGCTTCATCAATGAATATCAATGAAAGGTTACTTTATTTTAGTAATTCAGTTCAAAATGTTAAACTCATATATTATATAGATGTATTAAACTCAGAGTGATCTATTTTAAGCGCTTTAAAGCCAATCAAAACCCAAAAATCAGTGTATCAGAAAATTAGAATATAACATAAGACCAACTATTACTTTTGGCAGTGTGGGCATTGTGCCAAGTCCTGCTGGAAAATGAAATCTGCATCTCAATAAAGTTGTCAGCAGAGGGAAACATGAAGTGCTATAAGATTTCCTGGGAAAACACTGCACTGACTTTAGACTTGATAAGAAAAAACACAGTGGATCAACACCAGCAGATGATTTGACTCTCCAAACCATCACTGATTGGTGGAAACTTCACACTAGACCTCAAGCAGCTTGGACTGTGTGCCTCTCCACTCTTCCTCCAGAATCTGCTCCCTTGATTTCCAAATGAAATGTTAAATTTACTGATGATCAGTGAGGGTTTGGAGAGTCATGTCATCTGCTGGTGTTGGTCCACTGTGTTTTATCAAGCATGGCAGTCAACTCACTTCAAGCCCAGCCAAGCTGCTGTTCCTGTTAGCTTTGTGGCTCCAACCCTGTTGAGCCCAGCTGTTAGCATCACAGTTATCTAACAGTTAACACTGGTCTTTGGCATCTTGGCTAACCTCCCCAATCCTGCTGAGCCTGGCTACTGTGTCTGTTAGCATTGTGACTCTAACCCTGCTGAGCCTGGCTGTTAGCATCATGACTATTCTACTGTAAATTTAGTGTAAACCACTGGTGCAGCTTAGCTAAAACCAAACGTTTAACCGTGTAAAAAACAATCGGCTGATGTTTTTAATTATCTGGTTCCTGATACAGGCCCCTGACATTACCCCACATTACAGCTTTGCCTCATTTTCTTATCCACATGATTTACACACATCCTATATTACGCACATAAAACGCTGGCTTGTGGTCTTGCGCAATTTTGCTTGCTTTGTACGTATCTGCGGTGGCTTCTGAGGAAAGCGCAAACCCTCAGGCTGTTCATGGCAGCAAAGCCACAGTATTCTGGAGAAACGTGTCAGCAGGTTAATGGGGAGCTCTATGTGCGAGATGAAGAGTAAATCATAACCTCGTCCTCTTCCTCCTCGTTCTCCTTCAGAGTGCATTCCTCATGTCCCTGAGCCGCAATCATCTCCAGAGTTCTGCTCCCTGTTCCAGATTTACGGAATTTAGCCTGACAGTAGATTATGACCTGAGCTTAATGCAGGAATGCGCATATGTGGTGCTTGAAAGTTCCCCATTAACTGCTGCTTTAGCTTCTTCCACAACATTTCTATTGGAATAAGGTCAGGGCCTGAACTTGGTTCAATTCCAAAAAAATAAATTTATTTTTCTTTATTCATTTTTTGGTGTGATCAGGGTCATTGTCCTGCTGCTTGACCCACATTCTTATGAGGGTAATCATTGTCCCATCACCATGATTTTTTTAAATGTATGCTGTACTTTATCTATCTATCTATCTATCTATCTATCTATCTCACTTCATATTTTCATTCAGTTATCCATCCATTTATACATTCATCCAGCTATCCTCAACCCATCCATACATCAACATCCATCACCAACATCTAACCATCCATCTATTCATCTTTCTAATAATCCATCTATCCATCCATTCATCCATTCATTTAACTATCCATTTATTCATCTTTCTGTCAATCCATCCATCCATCTATCCATCCATCCATTCATTTATCCATCCATCCATCCATCCGTCCATCACTTCATATTCATCCATCTATCCTTCACTCACTCATCCATCCATCCATCCACCAACATCCATCCATCTAACCATCCATCTATTCATCTTTCTATCAATCCATCCATCCACCCATCCATTCATTCATCTTATAAGTCATTTATTCCTATCCACCAATCCATCCAGCCATCTGTCCATCTAATTCTCACTTTATATGTCAATTAATCCATCCATTTATCTATACATCTATCCATCTTTTATCCACTCATCCATCCATCCATCCATCCATTTATTCATCTTTTATTCAACCATTCTTCCATCCATCCATCCATCCACCCATCCATTCATCCATCTATTAAGTCATTTATTCCTATCCACCAATCCATCCAGCCATCTGTCCATCTAATTCTCACTTCATATGTCCATTCATTCATCCATCCATCCATTTAACCTTCCATCTATCCTCCACCCTCTCATCCATCCATACATTAACATACATCCATCTAACTATTCATCCATCCTTCTATCCATCTATCCATTCATCCATCCTTCCATTTACTGTTATCCTGATGGTGGACTCATGCACTTTAACATTGGCCATTTTTAGAAAGGCCTTCAGTTGCTTAGAAGTTACATTGGGTTTCTAGGTAATCTTGCAGACTATTAATTACCTCTCTTATTCTACAGATCATCCGCTTACACAAGGACTCCTACTACCCCAAACACTTTCCCTCTCTCTATACCACAAAGCAGAAGACTCGAGCTTGCAAAACACACACACACACACACACACACACACACACACACACACACACTGCTGGTTGCTTTGCTGATGTGGCTGCAGAACTAAGACACCAGCATTTATCAAGTCTAATCGCCCCGAGCCTTAAACTCCCCCGACATCAACTCCCAACCTGTAATCAACTAAATATCATCCCACCCATTACTCACCCCCCACTAATCCCCTCACAATCCCCACACCCGCCTCACGACTCAATATACTGTACTCACACACAGCGCACGCCATCAATCACCCTGTCAGATCTATCTATCTATCTAACTATCTATCTATCTATATATATATATATATATATATATATATATATATATATATATGTTTACCATTAATCAACTATCCATATTTATGTATGTAGATATACCTATCTATTTACATATCTGTCTGTCTGTCATTCATCCGCCCATCTTCCCATCCATCCATAAAACTTTCAGTATACAGTATCTATTCATCTATCCATTTGTCCACCCATATAAACATTCATCCATCTATCATCACCCCATCCATCCATTCACACATCAACATCCATGGATCCATACAATCATTCACCCATCTAACCATCCATCAATGCATGTATCCATCTATCATTCACTTATTCATCCATACATACACCAACACTGATGCATCCATCCATCTAACCATCCATCCATTCATTTATCTGTCATTCATCCATCCACAATCAACTTCTAGGCATCCATCCATTGACATGTCCATTCATTCATTCAACCATCTATCTATCCATTCATCCATCTATAATCCACCCATCCATGCATCCATACATCCATCCATGTAACCATGCATCTATCTAACCATTCATTTAAACCATCTACACATCAACATCCATGCATCCAACCATCTATTTATCTGTCGCTCTATCCATCCATTCATCCTTTCATTCAGCTGGAGTTCTGAAGAGTTGAGAGTGTTGGTGTTTCTGAAAGGTCAGGTGTCTTACCTGACGTATGTCCTTGTCTCAGGTGTGTGTGCTGTGCGAGGTCTATCGTCCTGTCCACCTGGAACATCTTCAGATCCTCCTCATCCAAGGCAATGTCTCCCCAAAACACCGCTGCTCAGAGAGAGAGAGAGAGCAATGGTGGACAGAAAGAGAGAGAGAGGGATGGAAGACAAAGTAAGAGAGAGAGAAAAAGAGAGATATACAGGAGACATGCAGAGAGATAGAAACGGGGACAGAGAGAGAGATGGATAGATGGGCACACAGGGAGAGAGAAATAGACAGGGACAGAGAAACAGACAGAAAGAGAGAGAGATAGACAGGGGACAGGGAGAGAAATGAGGACAGAGAGAGAAAGAGAGAGTGATAGATGGGCATAGAGGGGGAGAGAGATGGATAGAAGGGAACAGAAAGAGAGAGAGAGAGTGAGAGAAAGGGACAGGGAGGGAAACAAGGATGGAGACATGGAGAGAAATGAGGGACAGACAAAATGATAGGCACAGAGGGAGAGAGAGAGAGAGAGAGAGAGAGAGAGAGAGAAAGGGACAGGGAGAGAAATGAGGGACAAAGAGAGAGATAGATGGAGACAAGGAAAGAAATGAGGTACAGAGAGAGAGAGAGAAAGAAAGAGAGATAAAAAAGGGAACAGGGAGAGAAATGAGGGGAAAAAGAGACATAGACAGACATGGGAAAAAGACAGAAATGGGGGACAAAGAGAGAGTAAGAGGGGACAAGGAGAGAAACAAGGGACCGAGAGAGAGAAAGAGAGAGATGGATAGAGAGAGGAACAGAGGGAGACAGAAAGAGAGATATATGGGACATAGAGCAAGAGGGAGACAGACAGCGATAGGGACAAAGAGAGAAACGAGGGACAGAGAGAGAAAGAAAGAAAGGAAGAAAGAAAGAGAGAGAGACACAGACAGATAGAGTGAGAGAGAGATGGGTGGAGAAAAAAACAGAGAAAGACAGAAGGAGAGAGATGTATATAGTTAGAACTGGACACAAAATACACAAGAAAACACTCATTTGTGTATCACACTTTGTACAGTAGGGATAGGACAATATATCGATTTTGCGATATATCGTATCGTTTACACTTGCAATATATTATCGATACATGCCATCAAATATAAATACTCATAACTCATATAGAAACATAGATGATCTGTACTAAAAAAAAAATCGCCCAACAATTCGAGTTACTAAAGTTTCTCTTTTATTACTATTAATATATATATATATATATATACGAAATATTATATAGAATCATCTTACGATATATTGAGTAGCACAGAATCACAGTATCTCACCCTGATGTAACCTAACATGCACACACACACACACACACACACACACACACACTCTCTTTAATTTAGGTGTTGACAGACAACACAAACCCACACTCTGTCCGCAGACAGCTGATTGTTGCCTGAACACTGTTATTGGCTGAAGCTGATTTGAGGTTTTGGTTTAATTGACACATCTGAGCCACAAATTACCATAACAACATTCAAATAGCTTACAGTATCCAAACTATCTCTTATACACACACACACTCACACCTACACACACACCTACACACACACCTACAGAGCTCCCCTTAGACACTGCCTTCAGGTGCTGATTTAAAATGTGCAAGCTGGCCGATGCTGATGACATCACTTCAGGAGCCAAGGACGAGATCAAAATTAGCCTTAGCGCTGTGACTATTCATAGAAGTTTGTGTATATATAAGTGTGTGTGTGTGTATATGAGTGTATATGTGTGTGAGTGGGTGTGTGTGTAGGGTATAATTTTGGCCTGCCCAAGGGCAAGCAAGGTCTCTAGCAGCTGAACCACAGGAAGGTCTTCCCAGTGTGTTCCACTTCATAAGTCCATAAGATCTGAAACCCAATTTCCTGCTGAAAAATGGCAATTGGAATCCCTGCAATGAGATCTGGAAAAAAGACACCACTTAAAAATGATGAGTTTCTTTGATTTTACCAAATTAAAAACCACTGGAATAAAATCAAGAGGAAGATGGATGATCATAAGCCATCAAAAGCTGAACTGTATCTTCTGCTGAGACGCTGTTAAGATGCAAAGGCGCCAAAGTCAGAGCTCCTCTGACTCTTAAAGGGGATGGTAACTGGCACACTGATTGGTTAATTTCAAGTTACCTCCAAAACACACCCGTGGTTAATTAAGAGAATTAGTTCATGTCTTCTGCGCAATTCGAGCCGTGCGAGCCGCATTTTTTGCGTCCTCGCGATACCGATAAAGACACACCGACATACCCTAAATCCAACTATATATTTCTAAAATAGGGACCTCAGTCTTCATCTGCTCATTCATACATCATTAAGGCAGACAAAAGCAGAATTAGGACTGCAGAAAACTGACGAGATAAAAGAGGGCGCAAGTCCTGAATAGTATTAGAATAGTTTTAATCCTAGATCTAAGTGTAGTTCCTGTTTTCTCAGAGTTTCTTGTTTTCTTAGCTTAGCCTTGTCTTAGTTAATTATCTATTACGTATCCCAGTTTTGTTTCTTAGTTTTTGCGTTATCCATGTTTGCTTTTAGTTTTGCTTTTGTACATTTCGCTTGTTTAATCTTATAGTCTTATATCTGCACTTATGTCCGTCCTACTCAACCAGAACAGTAGGGCTTTCAATTGGCACTTTTCAGCAGGACAATGGGTTCCCAGGAATGGGAAGAAGTTGGGATGCCGGCTTAAGCAACGTACGAGTGTAGAGCAGGATCTACAAGTCCAGCTGTACAAATCTGTGGGTAAATGTCCTGCAGAATGCATCCATCATGCCCAACCGTACAGTATCTCAGTATCTTGTATCCAGGCTAGAGGCATCCAACAAGATACTAGAGCATCAACAACCATATATACGGTAAAAATAAGTCCTACAACCAAGGAAATACAAAGACTCTTGCATTCAAGGTTAAAACATTCTGATCTTACTGGACATTGTGTAATCCATTAACTTCCTACTATAGTCACTCCCTTCCCAGCCCTATTCCGACTGTGACCTTCCTAGAAATCCGACTTTATCTCCCTTTAACTCCCTTTCCTCCAGTCTCTCTCTTCTACGCTACGCCCCATAGACTTCACCCAGCTTATTTCCAACCCAACTCAACCTTAATATCATACATTCCTAATTTAGCCTGTCGCCAAGGAGAGCATAAAGATGTCTCTGATAGAGAATGAAGTGTGTCTCAGTGTGTGTGTACATGTGTGCATAAGTAACATTTGGCAGGTGCATAAGTTCTTTAACCTTGATCCGAACAATAAACAATGCGCGATTCGCTCACAGCGCCAGCTACACTCCAGTCCATCTCAATTGTCTGCCATTTAAATGAAGCATGTGTGAGCATGGGTGTGTGTTGACCCATTCTTCATACTCTCCGCTCACACAATACTCCGATCCGGTCTCTAGCAGCGCTCCGTATTAGATCGGTATCAGTGTTCTTCGTCTCTGGGGAGTCTTTCTGTTCTCATTAGACAGCGATCGAGACACAAAGGCCAGGGTAATACCCTCCATTAATGGCTAATAATAGCTGTAATCACTCCCCATCATACATCCTCTTCAACTACCATCTGTGAGAGCCTTTACCATAATGAAAATGCTGCTCAGAGGGAACCACACTCACTGACAGCCCTGTAAGTGCTACAAAACTTTCTTTAAAACCCTATACAACTGGTCTCAGGGGCTAATTTTTGGGTAGTGAGAGTACCTCCTGGTGAGAGGTCCTTGACTCCTAGACATAGACCAAGAAAAGCTGAAAGGTCATTTCGACAAATTCCCTGAAATCAAGGCCAACAAAGGTTGGATTCTCCCCTTTAAAAAGGCTCTCAGATGGCTACTTTTTGGGTTTAGGGTAGTGTACCTCCTGGTGAGAGATCCTTGACTCCTAGACATGGACAAAGAAAAGCTGAAGGGTCGTTCTGACAAATTCCCTGAAATCAAGGCCAACAATGGTTGGATTCTCACAGTTAGAAAGGCTCTCAGATGGTTACTTTTTGGGTAGTGTACCTCCTGGTGAGAGATCCTTGACTTTCCAGACATGGACCAAGAGAAGCAGGAAGGTGGCTTTGACAAATTTCCTGAAATTAAAGGCAACAATGGTTGGATTCTCCCCTTTAAAAAGGCTCTCAGATGGCTACTTTTTGGGTAGTGTACCTCCTGGTGAGAGATCCCTGACTGCTCAACATGCCTCTCAAAGACTTTCTGTGCAGTAGACAGCCTTTAAGATGGCCTGCATCAATAGGCAGAGAGAAGTCGGATGGTCGTTTTGACGAATTGCCTGAAATCAAGGCCAGCAACTGTTGAATTCTCCTCTTTTAACATGCTCTTAGGGGCTACTTGTTTAGTAGTGTGCCCTCTGGTGATAGATCCTTGAACATGACCCTAAAAAACATTCTGCCCAGCAGACTGACTTTTAAAAGTGATGCATCATTGACTGAGACAAGAAGGAGGGTCCTGCCTTTGCAAAACCTTTGCATACAGTTAGATACTGTCCTACAAAAAAGGATCTCAGGCACTACTTTTTGGGTAGTGTACCTCCTGGTGAAAGATATCTGACTTCTAGACATTATGAGTGCAACTTATGAATGTAGAGCAGGATCTACAGGCCAAGCTGCAGGATGCCATACTGAACCTGGGTGCCTTCATGCTCAACCATATCGTATCTTGTCTTGTATCCATGCTTATACATGTACCCAACAGGATTTGAGTGCCTCCTTTCATTCATAGAGTTTCCCCCAATAAACTCTTATATCATCTCATATATATTGTCAATATTTTCACACAATCAACATCTTGGTGAAATAACTTGGTCAAAGAACTGCTGTATCACCCTCACGTCCCATGTTCTATTAAAGACCATGCCTCAAAAATCAATAATCCTCACTGGGCTAAAATGACAGAAAGAGTGACCTATTGACTCGAAAGGTTCGAGAGCGATCTATAGATGAATAAAGAAGGCATGAATCCATATGCCTATATAAAGAGAGCCAGCAGAAACGCTGAAGCAGCGCTGAGGAAATGCTGAGGTAACATTTCGCTGTGGCTGGGAGAGCACTGCAATCGTGCAAAAACAAAGCCCGCTGTATGTCCAAAGGTTTGTGGACACCCCTTCCAATTTCCTCCAAACACAATATACATCTATATACAAGTATTTGAACTGTCTCTACTGTCCAAGAAACTTTCCACTAAATTCTATTTATGGATTTCAGCCCAACAGCATTAGTTGTTAGTGAGGTCAGGATATCGGTTGCTGGATGATGATCACCACACCACCTCGTCCCTTGTCCCAACTCACTCCCAAATTTATAACTAGTATTGGCTGTAGCGCCATCATTCTAGGCAACATCGTGAAATTTCTACATCTTCTAAATCTGGCAACCAATGGATGAGTCTGGGTTTGGCGGTTGACAGGAGAATGGTACTTGTTTAACTGCATTGTGCCAAGTGTGTAAAGTTTGGTGGAGGGGGGATTATGGTGAAAGGAACTCTTAATGCTTCAGAATGGACAATTTCATGCACAGAAAATTGACTTTTTGCACTGGTAGAATGGTCAAAATCCTCATAAACACACTCCTAAACCTTGCTCAAAGCCTTCCCAGAAAAGGGTGGGTTGACATATTTGGACATACAGTCTCCAGAAAGAGGTAAATCCACAAAACTCATTGTAAAAAGCAAGAGGAGAGGCAGACAACTGTTGGGTAAAAGAGATTGTGGGTTGAAAAACCCTTTCAGATGGTGTAATCTGCACTGGAATCAAAATTGTTTGGGCATCTCTGGGATTATCATCTCTGGAGTCTCCAGGTTGCTGCACAACAGAGGGAGGTGCTTTAATCTGAGATCTGCAATATCCGCACACCAGATCCATTATTAAAAACAGAGATTACTCTCCAGGCCTGACTATACAAACCGGCCGGCTAACCCGGGAGCCCTGGCATCAGGCCCAGGGTACATCCTGCAGGGACGCTTTTAAGGGGACACAGTGACAACAGATTTATTTTGTTTATGCTTTTTATCATACTGATATTTTTCAGACGTTTTTCTTTCAGACGTGAACTTGTTTGTGTGTTTTGGGTCATTGTCCTGCTGCAGAACCCAAGTACACCTGAGCTTGAAGAATATTTACCCACAGTCAAATTTTCCTGGGTTTTTTTTTTTTTTGGTCAGCAGTGTTTTTTTTTATCTTGGAATTCTCCCATGGAGACCATTTTCACCCAGTCTCTTTCTTATTATTGAATCATTAACACTGACCTTAACTGAGGCGAGTGAGACCTGCAGTTCTTTAAATGTTGTTCTGGGTTCTTTTGTTTGGGACCTCCTGGATGAGTTGTTCATGCCCTTTTGGAGTAATTTCGGTCAGCCGGCCACTCCTGGGGAGGTTCACCAGTGTTCCATGTTTTCTCCATTTGTGAATTATAGCTCACACTGTGGTTTTTTGATTAATCAGGCCTGGTTGTGGTTAGTAGTGAAATTGAACTGTCTATTGAGCTTTCCAAAAAAGTGTGATTAATCACAGTTAATTTATTGGGGGTAAACACCTTTTTCACAAAGAGCTAGATTGGTTTGGATCGTTTTTTTTCCCCTCAATAAATGAAATGATCATTTTACAAAAGAGTATGACAAAAATTCAAAAACAATACCTTTTCACACTACTGTGGATGCCTGATATCGCTTGATTCCCATGATGCTTTGCATCATGCCGTTCATGTCATGAGGTCAATAAAAAAATGAAAGGGGGAGGGGCCTAATATCACTAAAGCGTCTTAGTTAGCATCTGTTAAAAAGGCCACCTTAACCTTAACTGTTTTTTTTTATATAGAACCCCAGCTGGGTTTAGTTAGGGTCATAACTTGTGTGTGTGTGTATGTGTGTGTGTGTGTGTGTGTGTGTCTGTGAGTGTGTGTGTGTGTTATCCAGGGTCAGACAGCTGGTTTAATCCACGAGGGATTCTTCATAATCATATGTTTATCTCTCTCCAAATACACTGAAGGGCAACGCTACTGGTAGAAAAGAGAAAATAACAGACCTTATCAAAATTACACAACATTTATGATTTGTTTAATAGTGTTTTATACACTGACTGGTCGTTTGTATCGTGTCCCATGACTTTTGGCATGTCCCATGACTTTCGGCAAACTGTATAGTAAATACAGAATAAATACTGAAGCTGATTAGCACCTGACTGCGGCGACAGTCAGGTGCCTGAACTTGAACTTGATTGACAGTTCAGGTTTAACTGAAGGCTGGATGAGAGAAACTGGAGATTGTACTTAGTGTTGATTATCATAATCTAACAAACACACACATAAACACACACACACACACACACACACACGTCAAAGCTTCATAAAGTGGTATCAAGGGAGTAGGAGGGATGTGTGTGTGTTAGTCAGTAAAGCATAAGAAAATACGTTTGAGAAACATGAGCAACAGACGTGACGCAAGGCATTCTGGGTAAGAGCCAACAGCCGCTCCTGTCACAGGAAAGACCAGAGAAAGAAACATAAACAGAACATTAAAACGTATTTGCCTCCAGCTTTTTGTCACACTTATATTTTTACTCTTATATCAGACAAATATAACCTGATTAAATATAAAAAAAACACTTTTTAAATGATTATTTATTTGTATTTATTTATTAAGAGGAAAAAACTTTCCAAACCAATCTAGTCCTGTGTGATTAACTGTCATTAATCACACTTTTTAGAAAGCTCAAGTTCAATTTCACTATGAACCACAACCAGGCCTGATTACTGCCAGTCTTGTAGAATCAAGAAACCACTTAATAAAACCTGTCTGACAACATGAAGCAGATAAACTCAATCTCAAAAAGCAAAACACATTATTATACCCCGATCTGGAAAAGGTTATAAAGTCATTTCTAAAGCTTTGAAACTCCAGAGAACCACAGTGATTCACTATTATTCACTAATGGAGAAAACACATGGAACACTGGTGAACCTTCCCAGGAGTGACCGGCCGACCGAACAAAATGACTCCAAAAGGGCATGAACAACTCATCCAGGAGGTCCCAAACAAACCCAGAACAACATTTAAAGAACTGCAGGTCTCACTCGCCTCAGTTAAGGTCAGTGTTAATGATTCAATAATAAGAAAGAGACTGGGTGAAAATGGTCTCCATGGGAGAATTCCAAGATAAAAAAAAACACTGCTGACCAAAAACAGAAGAACACAACCACCCGTCTCACATTTACCAACTAAACATCCTGATGATTTCCAGAACTTTGGGTAAATATTCTAAAAGTGGAACTTTTTGGAAGGTGTGTGTCCCTAAAACACATAAGAAAAAGAACATCATACTGAATGTAGTGGTGGTAGTATGTGTTTGTGTGTGTGTGATGGTCTGGAGCTGCTGGACAACTTGCTGTAATAGATGAACCAGGAATTCTGCTGTTTATCAGAAAATCCTGAAGGAGAATCAGAATCCGGCCATCTGTTCATGACCTCAAGCTCAGGTGTACTTGGGTTCTGCAGCAGGACAATGACCCAAAGCACACAAAAAAGATAAAAGTTCTCCTCTAAATGGATAAAAAAAAACACTAAATGAAGATTTTGGAGGAGTGATCTAGTTGAAGTCTTAAGATTGAGATTGATGATCGTAAACAGGATGTTTATGCTGAAAAATCCTTCAATAATGCTGAATTAAAACAGTTCTGTAAAGAAGAATGGAACAAAATTCCTCCACAGAGATGTGAAAGAATCACTGCCAGTTATCGCTAAAGCTTGATTGCAGTTGTTGCCGCCAAGAGTGATACAACCCAGTTCTTATATTTAGAGGGCAAACAAAGTGCTTTTTATTTTTACTCAGGTTATCTTTGTCTGATATTAAAGTTTCTTTATTAATCGGAAAAATATCAGTATAACAAATTCTTTTACATGCCACTGTATACACACACACATAAATAAACACACATACACACACACACACATATATATATACAGGGGTTGGACAATAAAACTGAAACACCTGGTTTTAGACCACAATAATTTATTGTCTCGACGGACAGTTCTGATGGAAACAGGAGAGTTGAGGTGCACATTGAATTCTGCCGTGATTTGGGCAGCCGTGGTTTTATGTTTTTTTTGGATACAATCCGGGTTAGCACCCGAACATCCCTTTCAGACAGCTTCCTCTTACAGTGTCCACAGTTAATCCTGTTGGATGTGGTTGGTCCTTCTTGGTGGTATCTCGCTGACATTACCATGGATACCGTGGCTCTTGATACATCACAAAGACTTGCTGTCTTGGTCACAGATGCTCCAGCAAGACGTGTACAGACAATGTGTCCTCTTTTAAACTGTGGTGTGTCACACATAATGTTGTGTGCATTGCAATATTTTGAGCAGCAAAACTGTGCTCTTACCCTGCTAATTGAACCTTCACACTCTTCCAGCTCTTACTGGTACAATAATGTGCAATTAATGAAGATTGAAGGCTGAAGGCTGCTCCAATTTAGCCATGAAACCTCCCACACTATATATATATATATATATATATATATATATATGTATATATAGTCACAATATATCAGCATTTAAGATTCTAATTTTAGAAAAGATGTCTTGTTTTTTTCCAAATAAAACAAGACCGTGCAACAGATACAGCCAATCCTCACCACCACCGCAGACCAGTGTGTGTGTTTATGTGTGAGAGTGTGTGTGTGTATGTGAGTGTGTGTGTGTGTGTGTGTGTGTTGCGCTGTTGTATCGGTGTCTCATCAAAGCAAGCAAGGAGAGCGTTTCACACGCCGGGGCGTTCAAAGCCGTAATTGCCTAATTAGGGCCTAAATGCATTGTGGGAGGAAGCGTCGTGCGGCAGAGCGCTGACTCACACTTTTCCGCTCCAAAACAAACAGTCTCGGAGCGGAGCGAAGCGCTGAGTCGGGAATATTTGGGAATTTTTCGGAAGCTGGCTGTCAGGCCGGAGCGCTCCTGGAAAATCCTGTTTAAACTACACTGTCCAGCTTCCCTTCTGGCCTGACCACACACTGCACTGTAGTACACTATACTACACACACACACATATACACACACACACACACTTCATTACACAGTTTGTTACCTCAATTGTTTTTATGAAATGTTTACTAAAAACTCGCTTAAATTAAACATAAAACCTTTAGCCACTAAGCCTAATTAAAAACCTTAAATTAATTGATGTTTTATTTTTTTGTTGTATCAATTGCTTTGCTTAATAATTCTGTTATTTTAATTCAGATAAATCAAACTTGAATCCGATTTATATTTACTCTTCTTTTTGTTTCCATTCAAGTAGAAAATACAAATTATAAATTACTTAATATCAGATTTAATTAAATGGAGAAAAAAAATGCAGCAGAGTAAGTAAACAGTACAAATCACACAGTGGTTTCAATCTTCTAGTGAGACCGTCACTTGTGATACCTTGTGATGGTACCTTCACTCCTGCCCTAATAGTTGTTTTATTGTCTTTTTTTTCACAGAATTAACAATTTTTCTGTCATCAACTGCCGCAGTTTTCCTTGATCTACCTGTTCCTACCACTGTTACCTAGTACACCAGTGATGACTTTCTTCTTCAGGTTATTCCAAGCTGTTGTTCTGACTATGAACAATATTTGTGCAATAGCTCTGATTGATTTTCTCTTTCCTCTCAGCTTCACATTTGCACCATTGTTTTTCACCAATAAGGTCCACTGTGGGGGGAATAACTACACACTGACATTGTGATGCTCATTGCTATGTTACACCCCGCCAACAGCCTTTTGTCACGGCATGCACCTGTGATGTTAAAATAGCGACAAAGTTTACGAATGTACATCTGTGCTGATGGACATTTTGGTCCGGAAATGAGGTGTGTTCAGGTAAATTTCGGTTGTATCGCTTGACGTTTCTTGGCAAAGATTTGAACCCTGGTAACAGTCAACAGTCAGACGTTCATTGCTATCTTGGCAACGCAGACGTGCCGCATGCTCACGGCACAAAGCCAGCAACTTTTACGTCAACATTAAACAGATTACTAAATAAAATATCATTGCTGTTCCTGTAAATGTCAGTTTCTTCTGCTGAGAAGCGCAGAAGCACTAAAGCTATTAAAATACTAATCCAGCAAAGTCAGTCAGCGCGCACCTGGCTATTAAAGGGGAATGTGAGGCACTGATTGGGGACACACTGATTGGTTTATTTCACGTTACGCCCCAAAACACACCCATGATTAAGTAAGAGAATTAGTACAAGGTTTTGTGCTTGCGTTTTGAGTCGAGCAGGTTGTACATTCCCCGATGTTATGACAGCAAAGACATACTGAAATGCCCTAAAAGTCTTTCTTAGGGTCCTATTTTAGGGATCTATAGCGCACTGCTCAATTGTGGATCGTGCAGCACCAAAACTACGCCTTGCGCAGCTCAAAACGTGAAAAAGGCATGAACAAATTCTCTTAACTCTTCATGGGTGTGTTTTGGGTGTAATGTGAAATAAACCAATTACTGTGCCAATTGTCATTCCCTTTAAGAACCAAGTGAGCTCTGACTTTGGCACATTGGCCATCAGATAAAAAGGTCACACACTCTAATATTTAGTTGGACCTCCTTTAGCTTTGATTGTGGCTTTACGCATTCTCTGTGGCATTGTTTCGATAAGCTTCTGCAACAAGTCACAAGATTTATTTCAATCCAGTGTTGCATTAATTTCCTGAACCTAGAACTGATCAACTGCAGCATCACCCCCACATCAATCATTTACTCTTAGTTAAAGGAGAACTCCGGTGTAAAATTGACTTTTGTTGTAGTAAAACATGATGAAAAGTACTTACCTTTGATGAACAGCTCACCCCCGTTCTCCCAGATCCAGGAATTTTAACAGTTTGTCCAAACACCCTTCAGACTGGGTGATACGGGTTTTCCACCGTTATCCAGCTCAAAGTAGCTCCACATCTACTTGCTAGAATCCGGAGAGCCCTAACATTTAAAACGAGGCATTAATAACTTTAAAAAAAGTGCACAAGACGCTTATTAAAAACCACTGTTTACAACCCATACCGCTAGCTTCAGCTTTGAGCGCCGCCATCACTGTACTGATAATGACATAGACATATATATATATATATACATAGACTCTGCATAGCCTGCCTCCTGGCGCCGGCTGCTACACTTTGCCAATTTATCAATACAAATATGGCGGCGCACGGAGCTGAAGCTAGCATTATGGGATGTAAACAGTGCTTTTTAATAAGCTTCTTGTGCACTTTTTAAGTTAGTAATGCCTTGTTTTAAACGTCAGGGTTCTCCTCAGTTTCTAGCAAGTAGGTCTGGAGCTACTTTGAGGCTGAATAACGGTGGAAAAAGTGATTTATCAGTGCAAATTATGCCCCGTTTCACTTATTCTGAAGGGTGTTTGGACGAACTGTTAAAATTCCTGGATCTCAAAACTCTGTGGGAGAACGGAGGTGTGCTATTCATTAAAAGTAAGTATTTTTTATCATGTTTTACTACAACAAAAGTCTGTTTTACACTGGAGTTCTCCTTTAAAATCCAGGTGGAGACTTAACTACAGCATTCGCTCGCTCTGTACTTCTGTTCTTAGGCACCACAGAATACAACATACTGCTGACCTGCCGAAGTTAACAAGCAGCTGGCCACCTTTATGCGATAAAGCGCGGACACACACTTACACACACTTAAACACGCGCACACACACATTTATAAATGCTCACAGAGACCGCAGGACGGCATGCGGCTTTTCCTCTTTTTTCACTCGCTGTGTGTGTGAGTGTGTATGGATGTGTGTTCTGCTGTGTGTACAGTTTTATTATGAAAACACTCTTTTGTAAAGGGCATGAATGGGTGAGTAGAGAGAGAGAGAGAGAGAGAGAGAGAGACTCTTCTCCAGCTAAGTGGCAGGATGCAGCCTACCAGGAAGAGATAAGTGCCTGAATGAAGTGGACTCACACAGTAGTCTCTCTCTCGTTCGCTCGCCCTCTCTCTCTCTCTCTCTCTCTCTCTCTCTGTCCCACACACACACACACACACACACAGAGGGAAATCAGTGTACAAAGAGATGGAAATGTGTTTAGTGCACTCTAATGGCACGAGATAAGCACCAAGCCAAATATTCACACTCAGTTTTCCCAAGAACAACAGCGGCAGAGACTACCAACCGCGCGGGGTCATTTCCACCTCACACACACACACACACACACACACAACGATGGCACGACACATGCACACACTGTAAGCACACACACACACACACACATGCACAAGGTCACATCCTTGCACTCAAGGAAACAGCAGTAGTTCCAGCAGCCGAAGCACAACCACAAGCAGACACAGAGCCACCAAAAGCTACTGTATATTACATAAACAGTATATAAATAAGAGGTAGAGTTGGTGGTATACAGTAAATACATCCCATAATATTTGAGTAAAGTTCTACAATTTAAAAAAAAAGGATGCGTAAAATTGACTTAAAAAGAGTTTCACAACTTTCTGCATTTGCTTTTTTTTTAAGTAAATTTAATTTTATGTAAATTTAAGTATCTTCAACTCTGTAAACTTTACTTTACTTATTTTTGCTGAATCAATCCTTCCTTTTAGTAAGACTCAATTTTGCCAGAAAACATCTTGACGATCCCCAAGACTTTTGGGAAAATTCTCTGTGGACTGACGAGACAAAATTTGAACTTTTTGGAAGGTGTCAGTCTTGTTACATCTGGTGTAAAAAAAAAATTATGTAACACCGCATTAAAAAAAAAAAAGAACATCATACCTCCTGTAAAACATGGTGGTGGTAGTGTGACGGTCAGGGGCTGTTTTGCTGCTTCAGGACCTTCAGGAAGACTTGTTGTGATAAAATGAACTATGAATTCTGCTGTCTACCAAAAAGTCCTGAAGGAGAACCATCTGTCTGGCCATCTGTTTCTGACTTTAAGCTGAAATGAACTTGGGTTCTGCAGCAGGACAATGACCCAAATCACAAGAGCAAGTCCCTTGTGAAAATCCACTGTGAAAGACTTGTTACAAGTTACTGCAAACGCTTATTTTGCATCTCAACCAGTTATTAGGTTTCGGGGGCTTAGGTTTAACGAATGGACAGAAAGAAAGCTGGACGAACAGCCCAGGGACTAGTTTAGAAAAGGGCTTTAGGATAGATAGATAGATAGATAGATAGATAGATAGATAGATAGATAGATAGATAGATAGATAGATAGATAGATAGATAGATAGATAGATAGATAGATAGATAGATAGATAGATAGATAGATAGATAGATAGATAGATAGATAGATAGATAGATAGATAGATAGATAGATAGATAGATAGATAGATAGACAGACAGATAGCCAGCCAGCCCCAGGTTGAATGCTAGGTAAACACACTGAGTGAAACAAGCCTGAAACACCCCACCAGCTGTGGATTAATTAAGAGTAGACCGACCTACTCCCTCACACACACATACACACACACACACACACACACACACACACACACTGTAAACATGCAAATCCTTTAAGCACATGCGTGTATACACACACACACACACACACACACACACACACACACACAGACGGATGCGCCCACTAATGATCGCTGTTACTGAGCTAAAGTAATAAACACAGGCTGTCCAGATACACAGTGGAAATATATAAACAACACAGTTTACACATAAGCACAGTTTACATACACACACACCAACGTCAGACAGACACATATTCTCAGGATGTGTGTGTGTGTGTGTGAGACACTGTATAATAACGCTACAGGCATCAGACGTACTGTTAGAGCATCTCCCTCTCATTAGGCCAGAAATGCCCTATAATCACAGTTCTCTTTCCGCTAAAATCCACATAAAACTGTTTCTTAACTGTTAGGGTGTCAACGTCAACCAGTGACTTCACAGCCTCGCCCACCTCGGCTAAGGACCGCCCACAGAAAGAGCTTACAGCTTCCGTTTTTTCAGAGCTAGTTAATGTTAGCTATCTTGTGTAAGTAACTATAGGTTTAAATAGGATCTCCAGTGGATTCTGCATTTTACCGAGACCTTAAGGACTGGCAGTCTGGGCTTGGTCGCGTCATTGGTAACGTTTCTTGGCCAAGCGGTGCTGAATCTCATGTTAAGTGAAGTATAAGGGTTAACTTTACCTATAGAACACAGTGCTGTATCTTTATAACTAAAGCTGTATCTCTGAAAACGTTTCGTCCTTTGAGTTTTAGAGCTGTAAAATTGACTGTGGGTGAAGGTAGGTAGATGTTCTCTGCTGCAGTGCTGTTAGCCAATCAGAGGCGATATGTTTGCATGTATGAATATTCATGAGCAAGAGCCCAAAATCTTTTGGAGATCACAAAATCTCAAATTGTCTCAACATCCTGTAACTGGTTTGAAAGTCAGAACCATCTAAAAAAAAAACTGTTTTTACAGTAGAGATTAACTGAATTAAGTTTTCAGCAAATAATGATGAAATCTGGAGGAAATCAGTTGCCTTAATTCTTTTTAAAAGTAATTTTAAAAAAAAGTCAGTTAGTTAAACGTAAACTTTTAATTATTTATAAGGGTTATTGTGTGATATATCAGTTGCTATAGACAGTAATTCTTCTTTGAATCATATGATTAGGTAAATAAAACAAAACATTTTTTTCTAAAACATAGACTTAAAATACTTAAAATAGAAAATATATAGAAAAATAGAAAAATCATTGTGTTGCTGCAGTTCACAAAATAATGCTTGTTCTTACAGCCTACAACATAGAGGCTATGAACCCTGAGGTGGTTTCGTCAGCTAAAGAAGAGCTGTTTACAGCAGCTAGTTAACATTAGCTATCTAGTGTGTAAGTAAATATAGGTTTAAATTGGATCTCCGGTTGATTTCGAGTTTTATCTGTATCTTCGGAAACATTTTGTCCTTTGAGTTTTAGAGCTGTAAAATTGACTGTATGTATGAATATTCATGAGCAAGAGCCGAAATCCTTTCTTTCTTCAGAGACCACTAATTCAGTGATCTAAAAAAGGGCTAAAAAGAAACACCGAAGCACTTTTTTTTTTTTTTTTTACAAAAAACTGCTCACGTCATTCATTCATACTAAAGGCCACAACTAGACACAACTTTTAAAGTAAACATGAAACACTTCAAGTATTAAGTATAATTCACAAGATGTGTTTTCACTCTATCAAATCTTATAAGTTTAACAGCTGTCAGTGAAACTGAATTAAAATAATAAGCGGTTTAAATGTTATTTTTTAAGTAAGCGCAGCGCCATCGTGTCCCAGCGCTGAATGTGACGTCATAAGGTTGGTTCCCGAACGCCTAACTAACATAAACTATGAGCCTACACTAGATCCTCAATGGACAATAAAAGCCAAACCAAACCAAAAATAGTTGCAAAGGGGGGGCAATTTTGTATTGCCCCTGGGTGTAGTAAAATTTAATAGGGTGAATGAATGAGAAAAAGATTCACTTTCACTTTCAAACATCACCTCTTAAGCGGACAGCTGTTCTTCGGCAATGGCTAGCGGCGCTAAAGCGTGAGAATCCTCGGGTTAGCGGTTAGCCTCAATGCTAGGGGTAAGTAGCGAGCACTTTCTAGATGAGGACTATGTGGAGGAGAGGGTTTTTGAGTCAGGAGCATTAGTGCCGGACAAATAAGCTGAAGTCTGAGGTTCAGCTTATTTTTCCTCTGAACAACTGGGATGTACAGACTGTCCGACCGGAGGTAAATTACTGAAACAGCATCAGCTGTGAGCCGCAAGGAACGAGCCAAACAACGCGCTCACCCAGCAGAGCAGCGAGAGGTAGCTTACCGAAAGTCTAGATAAGCTGACAGTTAAAAGATAACATAGCTAGCGTTAGCTACGTATCTAGCGAACTTACCATAGCTAGCCAACGCTAGCTAACTAGCTAACGCTAACTAGATGAAGCTAAGTACCCAGTAAGCCTTCTAACTTCCAAACTGAAAGGTTTATCAACAAAACAGCGCCTGGGTGTTTCAATATCCACTTAAATCATGTATGTTTCATTCAGTCTTAATGAACTCTGGACTTTACATGTTAAATAGCGAAATGTATATAAACTAGCTAGTTAACGGGATGGCAGTACGTTCGTTACCTGCTGTGGACGGGCTGCAGGGTTTCTGCACGGCTCCACGTAGAGAGAGAATAGACACCTACAAAACGTCTCGCTCTCAGAAAAGCAAGAACTAAACATTTCTGCTCAGGTTTCTGCAGGAAAGATCTCTGAGCAAATGCTCCACGTTAGCCTAGTTCAGCTTCGTCTTCATCCATTATCTCCACAAACAACAAGCTCTTTTACGCTAGTTATGTACCTGGGCAAACGTAACAAACTCTAGCGCAAACGTAACAAACATAAATATATTATAATTTAGTGTGTAAACATTTTATATAAAAAATTCCCCCCCCCCAAAAAAAAAATTCCATTATATTTAATTCCTTAGAAAACTTGTACAAACTGAAATGTTTCATGTCCTCTTTAAAACATGGCTCTGCCTTTTTACACACCTAAAAACTATAGCCTCGAGTGCTTAAACACACACACACACACACACACACACACAACACACACCCATTAAGCCCTACCTCAGGTCTGTTTACGCTGCTTTACTCTCAGCTTTGGCCCAAAACAGGTGGGGTGTGGGAATATTCGCATAATCTGAAAGGATTGGATATTCTGGAACAACAGGGTCGTTATTTGTCCGGTGTTTTCAGATAACTGTGACAGATAACGCACAGATAATGACCGTAGATTAATAACAGCCCATTCCAGGTCTATTGAAACTGAAGTGGCTTTTAAATAAACGCTAAAAACAGGCACATACAAACAGAAGACCCAGACAAAAGCTTCTTTACTCCTATACAGGTCATCTACAGGTCAAACAAACACAAATTTTGGTCATCCTTTTTTTTTTACATTTGTTAGATTATCAAACAAACTTTAACATCAGACAAATATAACCTGATTAAATATATAAAAAAAACACTTTTCGAATGATGATTTCATTTGTTAAGAGAAAAATAAAAAGCTATCTTTTTTTTTTTTTAAAGATTCACCATCAAATTGAATCGTGTCGAAATTCTAGATTTTGAGTTTCACTGATTTGAATCCTGAGTTGAAATTTTATATTTTATGGTTCACTAAATCATTTCTTAAATGACTGTGAATCTTTAAGAAATGATTCATTGAAGCATAAAAACTAAAAATTCAACACAATTCGATTCAATTTTGACCCTTAAATAGATGATTCAGTGAATCACATAATCTGAAATTTCAACATGATTCAATTTTATGATGAATTTTTAAAAAAATGATTCAGTGAACTATAAGATCTAAAATTTCAACATGATTCAATTTGGTGGTGAATCTTTTAAAAAATGATTCAGTGAACTATAAGATCTAAAATTTCAACATGATTCAATTTGGTGGTGAATCTTTTGAGTCAGTGAGCTATAAGATCTAAAATTTCATGATTCTGCTTGATTGTGAATCTTAAAATTTTTAAATAGAAAAAAAAATAGATAAATAGAAAAATCACACAGTGATTGACAGAAATTGGTGCTTGCTCTAACAGCCTACAACATATATGCTAGGCGGTTAAACAAAACATACAGTAGATCAGGGGTTGGAAATCAAGTTTGGCTGTGGGCCAGATAATTAGCTAATTTTGCTAATTTAATTTTTAAAAATATATATACTTTTGAAATTAAATTACTTTGCAAGTGATATAATGTAATTTCATATAACACAAAAAAACATTAATTTCATAATAATGATTCATGATTCATAATAAATCAAATACTGGCGAAATTAAAGATTAATTTCCATGGCCAGACAAAGCAGATAATACCACCAGTAAGATTATAAACTTATGACTCATAAGTCATTCTGCATCAGAAATGCAGAGAATTAAATGTCTGAAGCTGATGCTTCTTAAGATTCGTAACTAATCGAATTCACTAATTTACTCATAACTCGTAACATTTGTAACAGAATTGAATCATGATGTGATTTGAGATTTCATGATGCAATGAATTATTGATTCAAAACTTACAGTCTTAATCGCATCAAAATTTTAGATATTTTCGTTTAGCGAATCATTTCCTTCAGGCTTCGCCTTCAGGTTTGTTGGCTCCGAGTGGTCCAGCGGTCTAAAGCGCTGCCACTTATGGTCAGGAGATTGTTGGTTCAAATCCTGCTCATGCAGCTTGCCATCGGGACACGGCCGGGACAAAAAACGTCCTTATAAGGAGATAAAGAGGCCAAGAATGGACAGAAAAACGAAAACGGGCGGAAACTAAAGTCACGGCGAGCTCGACAGAGAATGACAGGGGAGTTGTGTAAACAAAAGCTCACCAGAGAAACATTTTATTTATTTATTTATTTTGTTTTTATCATCGCTCATTATACTTCAAACAACTGGGGAACGACCACACACTGACAGTGATCCTAATGGTCACGCTGATACATGATACGCTCAGTACGCACTTTGATTCCAATGTCCTCATAAACCTGATGCATCCCAAACACGGGTGAGGGTCAGAATCTTCGGAAAAAAAACTGCGTAAGTGGATTTTTAAGAGGAAATTCTTCTTTATAACAGTTGGTGAATCAGACCCTGTGATCTGAATATCGCCCACCCTTTCCCTGATGTACCATTATCTACACGTCAGATGAACCTCAAAAATATTTGTCGGTTTAGGAAAAACAGGGTCCTCCCTATGACTGTCTGATACCGTCCGTCTCCCACACACACACATTTACACACACACACAGACATTTACACACACTCACACGTGCATAGTCCTCCCAGGAGAAGGACATAAAGTAGAAAAACAGCTCCGCAGTTGCAATTCTGTAAGAAATACGCACACAAACACACACTTACACACACACACACACACACTTACACACACTCTCACACGAGGGCTGTGAGTGTGTAGTGTATAGTCATGTGATGATGTAGAACAACGTGGAAATTATGACAACAATACAGAACAATAAAGAACGTAGAGAGAGACAGAAAGAGAGACATCTGTTCAGCCCTGGGTGGAGTGTGGTTCACACACACACACACACACACACACACACTCTCCCAGAAGCCCACCAGACTCTCAGGGTCCGTCTCTGTGAGCTTCACCACCCACTACATCACTTCCCATCAACCTGACTGAACATCTGCATCCACCAGCTTCAGTCCCTCGCTTACAGTCAGAGCGTCACATTCATACCGTCTTCAGGGAGACACCACTCGACCGGAAACACACACACACACACACACACACACTCATCTACGATATGATCTGGAGCCGACACTCTTAATATGAAGAGCTGGAGTTAAGGACAGTGAACTCTTACGTGCAAATTTGTTTAATGCTGGAGGTCGAGAGAAAGAAACAGAAAAAAAAAGAAGAACGAGTTTAGGTGTACACTTTTAGGAAGACATGTTTAGTAGGATACTTTTAGGAAGACATGTTTAGTAGGATACTTTTAGGAGGACATGTTTAGGAAGACACGTTTAGGAAGACATGTTTAGGAGGAGACTTTTAGGAGGACATGTTTAGTAGGCATACTTTTAGGAAGACATGTTTAGTAGGATACTTTTAGGAGGACATGTTTAGGAAGACACGTTTAGGAAGACATGTTTAGGAGGAGACTTTTAGGAAGACATGTTTAGTAGGATACTTTTAGGAAGACATGTTTAGTAGGATACTTTTAGGAGGACATGTTTAGGAAGACACGTTTAGGAAGACATGTTTAGGAGGAGACTTTTAGGAGGACATGTTTAGGAAGATATGTTTAGGAGGAGACGTTTTGGAGGAAACATTTGGCAGGACACGTTTAGGAGGATATGTTTAGGAAGAGACATTTAGGAAGATATGTTTATGAGAACATATTTAGGAGGAGACTTTTAGGAAGATATGTTTAGGAGGAGACGTTCAGGAAGACATGTTTAGGAGAACATGTTTAGGAGGAGACGTTTAGGAACATATGTTTAGGAGGAGACTTTTAGGAAGATATATTTAGGAGGAGACATTTAGGAAGATATGTTTAGGAGGAGACATTTAGGAAGATATGTTTAGGAGGAGACATTTAGGAAGATATGTTTAGGAGGAAACATTTAGGAAGATATGTTTAGGAGGAGACTTTTAGGAAGATATGTTTAGTAGGAAACATTTAGGAAGATATGTTTAGGAGGAGACTTTTAGGAAGATATGTTTAGAAGGAGACATTTATGAAGATATGTTTAGGAGGAGACATTTAGGAAGATATGTTTAGGAGGAGACATTTAGGAAGATATGTTTAGGAGGAGACGTTTATGAAGATATGTTTAGGAGGAGACTTTTAGGAAGATATGTTTAGGAGGAGACATTTAGGAAGATATGTTTAGGAGGAGACATTTAGGAAGATATGTTTAGGAGGAGACTTTTAGGAAGATAGGTTTAGGAGGAGACTTTTAGGAAGATATGTTTAGGAGGAGACTTTTAGGAAGATATGTTTAGGAGGAGACATTTAGGAAGATATGTTTAGGAGGAGACATTTAGGAAGATATGTTTAGTAGGAAACATTTAGCAAGATATGTTTAGGAGGAGACTTTTAGGAACATATGTTTAGCAGGAGATGTTTAGGAAGATATGTTTAGGAGGAGACTTTTCGGAAGATACGTTTAGGAAGACACATTTAGGAAGATATGTTTAGGAGGAGACGTTTCGGAAGATACGTTTAGTAGGATACGTTTAGGAAGAGAAGTTTAGGAAGACATCTTTAGGAGGATACATTTAGGAAGACACATTTAGGAAGATATGTTTAGGAGGAGACATTTAGGAAGATATGTTTAGAAGGAGACATTTAGAAAGATACGTTTAGGAGGATATGTTTAGGAGAACATGTTTAGGAGAAGACATTTAGGAAGACATGTTTAGTAGGAGACTTTTAGGAAGATATGTTTAGGAGGATATGTTTAGGAGTAAACATTTAGGAAGACATGTTTAGTAGGAGACTTTTAGGAGATTATGTTTCGGAGGAGACTTTTCAGAGGACATGTTTAGGACAATACATATAGGAGGACATGTTTAGGAGGACATGTTTAGTAGGAGACTTTTCAGAGGACATGTTTAGGACGATACATATAGGAGGACATGTTTAGGAGGACATGTTTAGTAGGAGACTTTTAGGAGAACATGTTTAGGAGGAAACTTTTAGGAGGATATGTTCAGGAGGACACTTTTCAGAGGACATGTTTAGGACGATACATATAGGAGGACATGTTTAGTAGGACATGTTTAGTAGGAGACATTTAGGAATACATGTTTAGTAGGAGACTTTTAGGAAGATATGTTTAGGAGGATATGTTTAGGAGAAGACATTTAGGAAGACATGTTTAGTAGGAGACTTTTAGGAAGATATGTTTAGGAGAAGACATTTAGGAAGACATGTTTAGTAGGAGACTTTTAGGAAGATATGTTTAGGAGGATATGTTTAGGAGGAAACATTTAGGAAGACATGTTTAGTAGGAGACTTTTAGGAGATTATGTTTAGGAGGAGACTTTTCAGAGGACATGTTTAGGATGATACATATAGGAGGATATGTTTAGGAGGACATGTTTAGTAGGAGACTTTTCAGAGGACATGTTTAGGACGATACATATAGGAGGACATGTTTAGGAGGACATGTTTAGTAGGAGACTTTTAGGAGAACATGTTTACGAGGACACTTTTAGGAGGATATGTTTAGGAGGAGACTTTTCAGAGGACATGTTTAGGACGATACATATAGGAGGACATGTTTAGGAGGACATGTTTAGTAGGAGACATTTAGGAATACATGTTTAGTAGGAGACTTTTAGGAAGATATGTTTAGGAGGATATGTTTAGGAGAAGACATTTAGGAAGACATGTTTAGTAGGAGACTTTTAGGAAGATATGTTTAGGAGGATATGTTTAGGAGGAAACATTTAGGAAGACATGTTTAGTAGGAGACTTTTAGGAGATTATGTTTAGGAGGAGACTTTTCAGAGGACATGTTTAGGATGATACATATAGGAGGATATGTTTAGGAGGACATGTTTAGTAGGAGACTTTTCAGAGGACATGTTTAGATATGTTTAGGAGGATATGTTTAGGAGAAGACATTTAGGAAGACATGTTTAGTAGGAGACTTTTAGGAAGATATGTTTAGGAAGATATGTTTAGGAGGAGACATTTAGGAAGATATGTTTAGTAGGAAACATTTAGCAAGATATGTTTAGGAGGAGACTTTTAGGAAGATATGTTTAGCAGGAGATGTTTTGGAAGATATGTTTAGGAGGAGACTTTTCGGAAGATACGTTTAGGAAGACACATTTAGGAAGATATGTTTAGGAGGAGACGTTTCGGAAGATACGTTTAGTAGGATACGTTTAGGAAGAGAAGTTTAGGAAGACATCTTTAGGAAGATATGTTTAGGAGGAGACGTTTAGGAAGATATGTTTAGAAGGAGACATTTAGAAAGATACGTTTAGGAAGATATGTTTAGGAGAACATGTTTAGGAGAAGACATTTAGGAAGACATGTTTAGTAGGAGACTTTTAGGAAGATATGTTTAGGAGGATATGTTTAGGAGGAAACATTTAGGAAGACATGTTTAGTAGGAGACTTTTAGGAGATTATGTTTAGGAGGAGACTTTTCAGAGGACATGTTTAGGACAATACATATAGGAGGACATGTTTAGGAGGACATGTTTAGTAGGAGACTTTTCAGAGGACATGTTTAGGACGATACATATAGGACGACATGTTTAGGAGGACATGTTTAGTAGGAGACTTTTAGGAGAACATGTTTAGGAGGAAACTTTTAGGAGGATATGTTCAGGAGGACACTTTTCAGAGGACATGTTTAGGACGATACATATAGGAGGACATGTTTAGGAGGACATGTTTAGTAGGAGACATTTAGGAATACATGTTTAGTAGGAGACTTTTAGGAAGATATGTTTAGGAGGATATGTTTAGGAGAAGACATTTAGGAAGACATGTTTAGTAGGAGACTTTTAGGAAGATATGTTTAGGAGGAGACTTTTCAGAGGACATGTTTACGATGATACATATAGGAGGACATGTTTAGGAGGACATGTTTAGTAGGAGACTTTTCAGAGGACATGTTTAGGACGATACATATAGGAGGACATGTTTAGGAGGACATTTTTAGTAGGAAACATTTAGGAAGACATGTTTAGTAGGAGACTTTTAGGAGGATATGTTTAGGAGGAGACTTTTCAGAGGACATGTTTAGGACGATACATATAGGAGGACATGTTTAGGAGGACATGTTTAGTAGGAAACATTTAGGAAGACATGTTTAGTAGGAGATTTTTCAGAGGACATGTTTAGGAGGACATGTTTAGTAGGATACTTTTAGGAGAACATGTTTAGGAGGAAACTTTTAGGAGGATATGTTTAGGAGGAAACTTTTCAGAGGACATGTTTAGGACGATACATATAGGAGGACATGTTTAGGAGGACATGTTTAGGACGATACATTTAGGAGGACATGTTTAGGAGGAAACTTTTAGGAGGACATGTTTAGTAGGCAACAAAATGCAACGCAGCATAAATATCGCAATAATCATACTGCAAAACATGCAATGGTTTGTGCATTTGTCAAAAAACTTGGTAAAATTTGTTGAAAAACTTGGTGAAAAGTTCTGTTTCTTATAATATCTCCTTATGTATCCAAGAAAAACAAAATATCGCAAATTTAAATGTTTTCAACATCGTTCATGCCTAATAAATTTGGTGAAAATCTTGGTCAAAAGTTCTGTATTTTATTATAAGGTTATTTTTTTATTAGACAGCAACAATGTGCAATGCAGCATAAATATCGTAATAATCATACTGCAAAACGCGCAATATTGGTGCAATTGTCAAAAACGTGCAAGGTTTTGTGCAATTGTCAAAAAACTGGTGAAAATCTTGGTGAAAAGTTCTGTTTCTTATAATATCGCGTTATGTATCCAAGAACAACAAAATATCGCAAATTTAAATGTTTTCAACATCATGCAGGCCTAATAAATTTGGTGAAAATCTTGGTGAAAAGTTCTGTTTCTTATAATATCGCGTTATGTATCCAAGAACAACAAAATATCGCAATTTTAAAGATTTTCAACATCGTGCAGGCCTAATAAATTTGGTGAAAATCTTGGTGAAAAGTTCTGTATTTTATTAAAAGGCGATTTGTATTAGACAGCAACAATGTGCAATGCAGCATAAATATCGTAATAATCATACTGCAAAACGCGCAAAGTTTTGTGCAAATGTCAAAAACCTTGGTGAAAAGTTCTGTATCTTACAATATCTTGTTATGTATCCACGAACTACAAAATATCGCAATTTTAAATGTTTCAAACATCGTGCATGCCTAATAAATTTGATGAAAATCCTGGTGAAAAGTTCTGTATCTTATAATATCGCGTTATGTATCCAAGAACAGCAAAATATCGCAATTTTAAGCGTTTTCAACATTGTGCGGCACTAAGACAAACCATGCATGATATGCACTGAGCACAATTGGTGAACTGGACCAGGTGCAAAATGAGAAGAAGACTTACCAGCCTTGCAGGGATCTTTGTAGTCTATGGTGTCCGTTTTCTCCTCTTCATAATAGTCGTACGAATCTTCGTAGTCTAAGCAGCTGTGCACGGACACTCTGCCCCAGAAAGTGACGCCAGCCAGCAGCAGAGTGACCCAATGCATCTTAGTGCTCAGTGCCGAGCGCACGCCGTCCAACTGAAGCTCAGAGCACGGGGGGACTGCAGCCGGGCCGGATCATCGGGCCGGTTCACACAGCAGCTCACACTTACACTAACACTAACACTAACACACACTCAGGGTGGAAGGGGGAGGTGCTCCTTGATCAGTCCAGGGACAATCAGGTCTGAGAGAGAGAGTGAAAAAGAGAGAGAGAAAGAAAGAGAGAGAGAGATTCAGCTGATTAAGCACAATGTATATTTATACAGTTTACAGACTCAACAAGGTTCACTATCACATTTCAGCAGGTTTTAACTCCGGATTTATCCATAAAACGCATCGATCTGTTAAACTGAGCCTTAATCCAGAACCAGGGGATTCCAGAGACATATCTGAACCAAATACAACTGAATACATTTGAAAGAAACTGAATCATGCTCAGTTTAATACAGCACTGAGACTGAGAGAAGTGAACTGAACCGAATTCGACAGAATAATGCACTCAGTACAAATCACGAATCAAAACGTGTTGCACTAAACTGAACTGACCTGAACAAAAAAAAAATTGGATTAAAAATTGTACTGGTGTGAACACAACTAAATTCAGTTTAATCCTGTTTAGTTTTGAAATTGAACTAAACTGTATTGTGAACAGTGAACAGAATTGTGAACAGTGAACAGAATTGTGAACAGAGTGAACAGAGACAGAACTGAACTGAATAGTTCTGAACAGAATTTTTCACTCCGTACAATTGAATCAAAACGGGTTGCACTAAACTGAATTGAACTGGACTGAAAGAAATTGCACTCAGTACAAATCACGAATCAAAACGGGGTCGCACTAAACTGAAATGACCTGAACTAAAAAAAAAAAATTGGATTAAAAATGTTGTACCGGTGTGGATTAAAATGGTTTCTGATGTGAACAAAACTCAATTCAGTTAGATTCCATTTAATTTGGAATTGAACTAAACCATGTTGAACCAAATTGAAACTGAATTCAGCACCTGAACCAACCTGGACTGCATTAATCTGGATTTAGTTGCTATTGAGTGCAACTGAATCCAAACAAGTTGTACTAAACCGAATTGACCTCGATTGAAATGAAGTGCATTAAGAAGTTATTCTGAAGGGAATGGAACTCAGTTCAATTAAATCCAGTTAAATGGAACAAAACTAAACTGAATCCAGATGGAAACTGAAGTGAGATGAACTGAACCAACCTAGACTTAGGGTCAATTCAGTGGAATTCTGAATCTAAACGCGTAGTACTAAACAGAATTTACCTGAATTGGAATAAAGTGGATGAAAAAGTTCTTCTGAAGTGAACTCAATTCTATTAGATTCAATTTAATAGAACAGAACTGAACACAATTAAGTTGGATTAGATTCAGTTTAATAAAACTGAATTAGGATGAACTGAACCAACCTGGACTGCTTTAATTTCGGTTTAGTTTAATTCAGCTCAAGTAAACTGAAATAAATCTGTATGATGCTCACTTGACCATATAAGAATCATCTTTGTGCAAAGAAACTGGACACAGTTTAGTAGAATTCATCTGAAAATAAACAGATTTGAACTAACCTGAGCTGAACTGAGTTGGATCAATTCCAGTTAGAGCTGAAGTGAACAGAACTTAATTCACTTTGAATTAGTTAAGTATGATTTAACTGAATTGAATTGAACAGAGCTGAACCGACCTTGACGGAACTGAGTTGGATTAAATCCAGTAAATTGGAGCTAAAGTGAACAAGACTGAATTCATTTTGAATTAATTAAGTGTAATTGAACTGAATTTATGTGCACTAATCTAAACTGAAGTGAACTAAACTGAAGTATATTTAGATTAATTTTAATGTAATTGAACTGTACTGAAGTGACCTGAACTGAACAATTAGGTCAATTTACATGAATTAAATTGACTTGGATTAAATCCAGTTAATTGGAACTGATGTGAGTTGAACTGAATTCAGTTTAATTCAGTTTAGTGTAACTGAACCGTAATAAAATAGACCGACCTGGTATAAACTGATCTGTACTGCATATAGTTCGATTTAATTTGGTGTAGCTGAACTGAATTGAAATAAAATGACACGAACTGAATTTAGATGGATGTGTAATCAACTTATACTGAATTGAATCGAGCTGAATTAAGTCAGTGAGGTACTGTGGGTATAAACAGTGCTTTTAATAAACTACTTTTGCACTTTTAAAGTTCTCAGTGCCTTGTTTTAAATGTCAGGGCCCTCAGAGTTCTACCAATGAAGTGTGGAGCTACACAAACCATCAATCCAAGCTGAACTGCTTGAATTTTTGCACCAGGAGTAAAGGCATAACATTATCCAAAAGCAGTGTGTAAGACTGGTGGAGGAGAACATGATGCCAAGATGCACGAAAACTGTAATTAAAAACCAGGGTTATTCCACCAAATATTGATTTCTGAACTCTTCAAACTTTATGAATATGAACTTGTTTTCTTTGTATTACTTGAGGTCTGAAAGCTCGGCATCTTTTTCTTTCTATTTTTCTTTTTAGTAATAGTTAGATAAGGATAAGGATTTTAATGACAGTTCCCTACATAGCTTATTACTGTGAAAGGATATATGAGCAGCACCAGGCGGAATCATTTTTCTTGATATTCTCACCTTTAGGATGCAGATAGGTAAGACATTGACAGTCATCACTGTTAAAAAAAAAAAACTATCCACATAAATCGCTCCTTCCAGATAGAGTCAGTCTGAACCTGTGCATTTTGTCACGCCCAAACTCCAGCAAGAACATAGCAGATGTATGTAGCCAAATATGGTCGCTGTCCAATGAAAAACAAGTATCTCCAAAAACAGCAACTTTACAGGAGAGAGAAAAAAACTTCTTAACTTTCAATGGAAGCCAATGTAAAAAATATTTCATTTAAGGTGATTTTGGAGTATTTCTATTGGTCCTTTCATCGTGAAATCTCGGCACATTGTAAAGGACAGTTTGTCTGTTCAAATTATGTAGTAAACTAAAAATCGACAAAAATGGAGATACGAAGATAATCCGTGCCTCAAGAGAGTCGAGTACATTTGAAATGTCCCAAGTAAGCTTTTTAAGTACTTTTGAATCCAGTAGTTTTATTGTACTTTTACTTGAGGAAAAATATTAAGTTGAAACTTCAACTTTTACAGAAGTATTTTAAACCCTAGTATCTCTACTTCTACCTACAGAGTAATGAATGTGAATGCTGTTGAAACCTTTGATGTTCAGCAGCTAGGTTGCTGAACTTTAGTGATCCACTGCTGTCACATCAGCTTGGTAGGCTCTTCTACAAGTTCTTGAAGGGTTGTAACATTTTTTAGAGGGAGAAATTTACTCTTCCTCTTGTAACTCTCGTAACTCTGTTCCCAGGGGAAGGGTTACACTTGAAAACAAGTGGTAGGGCGCACATTAAAAATGGGATTGTCCCTTAAAAGAAGCTCGTGCCTCTGCTGTAGTAGGTGTGTCTGCGGCACCTCCGCTGCTCTATTGTCCTGGAGCTGGAGGAGCCGGAGCTGTAAAAGTAACACCGAGACCTAAAAGCCCTAAAGCGCGGAAAAGCCTGGAGCCCGGCGGCGCTGAGCGGGTGGAAGTGCGCCCGTCTACACGTAGGTGAGAGCGTCTTATAAAGACACCACTAACGGAGGTGTGAGATTTACCACCGAGAGAGAGGAGCATCAGCAGTAAGTGTCAAAACTCATCACTACTCACCGCGCGCGCGAGAGAGAGACTGTGAACGTTGTTCTTTAAAAAAAAGGTTTTAGGAACATTCCATAAAGTTTCAGATATAACGTTCCATAAAGGAACGTTGTAAAAAACGTGTGACATACTGTACTAATAGTGGTTTGCATCACAACGTTATCAGAACGTTTATCAGGTGCAGTAACATTTCTAAAACAAAAAAATGAAAGCCCTAAAACTCTGATACAAGTGACAGTTGCAGCAACGTTACCAGAATATTCAAAAACGGCCAGAAAACGTGACAGAACGAACGTTAGCTGCAACGTTTAAAAAACGTTCTTATAATCAAAACTAAAGTTAGGATATAATAACTCTCAGTTACTACACTAAGACCGCGCGCGCGTGTTTTTGTGTGTGTGTGTGTGTGTGTGTGTGTGAACAAAATAAGAACGTTTACAAAACGTCTTGGAAAGCTACCAGGAAGGTTATCCCATAAAGTTACAGATATAACGTTCCAGGCATGTTCTAAAAACGTATGACATATTGTAAAACAAAATAGTGCCTGCATCATTATTGCATCTCAACGTTTTCAGAAAGTTTCTGACATTCAGTAAACATTCGCAAAACTAAAAATTGGAACACTGAAACATTGACTCAAGTGACAATTGCAGCAACGTTACCAGAACGCTTCAAAAGAACGCTTCTAAGAACGTTCAGAAAAATGAGAACGTCCAGAAAACGTTCTACAAGCCAAGTCTAAAGTTAGATAACTCCCCGTTACTATGTACCGTACCAGACCCTCAAATAATCAGTCAGTAAGTGAAGCTTACATGCTAACAAGGGTAAAAACACACAGAGGCTCTGAGGTAAACCCTGAGGTAAAATCTGTGTGTGCGTGCGTGCGCGCGTGTGTGTTTAAAACGCAGTAAAAAGCATCGCTGTGTTTTCCCAGCTAACAAAGAACGCTGTAACGTTCAGAAAACGTTCTATAAACCAAAATGTGTGTGTGTGTGAACGTAACGCGTTCTATTGCGTGTGTGAACGTAATAAGAACCTTTAGCAAACGTCCATAAAGTTACAAATATAACGTTCCAGGTATGTTCTAAAAAAGTGTGAAATACTGTAATAATAGTGCTTTGCATCACAACGTTTTCAGAACGTTTCTCACGTGCAGCAATATTCCCAGCTATGAAAACGTTAAAAGTAACATTTCTAAAACAAAGAATTTAAACATTAAAATTTTGACACAAGTGACAGTTGTAGCAATGTTACCAGAACCTTTAAAAACATCCAGAAAACGTTAGCTGTAACGTTCGGGAAAGGTTCTATTAACCAAAGGTTGTGTGTGAAGGCTATAACAGCTTTTATAGCTTTCAGAAGGGTTATCCCATAAAGTTACAGACATAATACTCCTGCAATGTTCTAAAAAAAACGTGTGACATAGCTTGTGTAATAGTAAAGTTAGTACTTAATAACTCCTCGTTACTATGACCGCGCGCCTGTGTGCATAAATGTAATAAGAACGTTTAGTAAACATTCTGAAAAAGGTTCCAGGAAGATTATCCTATGAAGTTACAGATTTAACGTTATAGGAACGTTCCAAACATAATAGTGGTTGCATCACAACGTTATCAGGACTCGTATCACATGCAGCAAATATCCCAGCTATCCCGCTCTACTTTTTGCTTTTTTACCTCTTGATATATTTATTCTTATTCTTCTTCAACACTACTTCACTTTTTACTCTTGGCTCTTCTTTTAACTTTTAAGCTCTTCTTTTTACTCTTCAGCTCTTCTTTTTACCATTCAGCTCTTGTTTGTTTACTCTTTACCTTGTGATTTATTTTTTATTCTTTAGCACTACTTCATTTTTACTCCTCTTCCTTTTACCCCTCAGCTATTCCTTTTACTCCTCAGCTCTTCCTTTTACTCCTCAGCTCTTCTTTTTGCCATTCAGCTCTCTTTTGTTTACTCTTTACCTTCTGGTATATTTTTATATATTTTTATATATTTTCAGCACTACTTCATTTTTACTCCTCAGCTCTTTTTTACCTTTCAGATCTCGTTCTTTACTCATATTCTTTTTCTTCTTCAGCACTACTTCACTTTTTACTCTTCAGCTCTTCTTTTTACTACTGAGCTCTTGTTTTACACTCTCTTGATATATTTTTTCTTCTTCAGCACTACCTCACTTTTTACCCCTCAGCTATTCTTTTTATTCGTCAGCTCTTCTTTTTTACCCTCAGCTCTTCTTTTTACCATTTAGCGCTAGTTTTTTTTTTACTCTTTACGTTTATCTTTTTGTTTTTTTCTTCAGCACTACTTCACTTTGTACTCTTCTTCTTTTTTACTTTTCTTTTACTGTTCAGTTGTTGTTTTTTACTCTGTACCAGTAGCTTTTTTATTCTTCAGCACTACTTCATTTTTTCCTTGTCGGCTCTTTTCTTTCACGCTATTATTTTTTTCCCTTCTCTTCTCTCCTCACCACTTTATTTTTTTTCTCTTTATTGCTGTTCGGTTTCTCTTTTTTCACGGTGAGACTGTGACACTTTGCTCACTCGTTAGAGCCGGTATTGACCGTAATCGCCCCGCGCGCGCTACTCTGTCCCGGTTGAAATCCAATTGGTCAGTGTGAGAAAACACACTTCACCTCGGTTTTAGCACCTCCGCGGTAAAACACAGCTGACCGAGCAGCGCGCGACATCTCTCTCTCTCTCTCTCTCTCTCTCTCTCTCTCTATCCCTCTATCTCTCTCTTTTTATCCCTCTCTCTTTCTATCCCTCTTTCTCCGCGAGCCGTTCTCCTCTTCCCCCGTGCGGTGCGCACTTCACTTTAGAACCTCGCTCTTTTTAAAAACCGCAAAGAACAAGTGTAAACTAAAGAAACGCACGCGCTTTGTTTTGCGGGTTTGCGCGCGCGTCGGCTCCGCGTTTGAAGAGGATAAAGACGGTGTCCTCTTACCTCAGACAAGAAGAAGCGCTGCCCTCAGGGTCCAAACAGCTCCAGACTCATCCTCAACACTACTGTCCTCCCTCTCTCTCTTTCTCTCTCTCCTTTTCTCTCTCTCTCCACCTCCTTTCTTTTTTTGTCTTTTTTTTCTCCTCCTCTAAAGTCGCTGACCGGTACCGCTCATTCCGAACGTGCCCGTTTCCCTGGAGATTACCTCTCTCTCTCTCTCTCTCTCTCTCTCTCTCTCTCTCTCTCTCTCTCTCTCGTTAATCCCCCTCCCTCGGTCCCTCCCTCCGGCAAGGTAGCTGCTGCTGCTGCTGCGTGCTGACGTCACGCCATCAATCCGCCCGAGAGCCCCAGCCCGCGCGCGTATGTATGTGCGTGTGTGTGTGCGCGGCGGTGACACTCCGGGCGGCGCGTGCGCCCTCACGCACATGCGCCGTGCGCACGAGCGAGGAATGTTTAGTGTGTTTTTGAAAAAATACATACCTTTTTTATTCTTCAGCACTACTTTACTTTTTACTCCTCAGCTGTTCCTTTTACCATCAGCTTTTCTTTTTACCCCTCATCTCTCCTTTTTTACCCTTCAGCTCTTCTTTTTACCCTTTAGAGTTTTCTACTCTTTACCTCTTGATATAGTTTTTTTCTTTTTTTTAGTGCTACTTCACTTTTTACCCCTCAGCTCTTCATTTTACCCATCAGCTCTTCTTTTTACCTTTCAGCTATTCTTTTTTTACCCCTCAGCTCTTCATTTTACCATTCAGCTCTTTTTTTGCTCTTTACTTCTTGATATATTTTTTCTTCTTTGACACTACTTCACTTTGTAATCCTCAGCTATTCTTTTTACCCCTCGACTCTTATTTTACACTTCAGATCTTTTTTTACTCTTTACTTCTTGTTATTTTTTTCTTTTTCAGCACTACTTCACTTTGTACTCTTCAGCTTTTCATTTTACCCCTACGCTCTTCCTTCTACCCCCTTAGCTCGTTTTTTAACCCTTCGGGTCTATTTTTTTACTCTTTACCTCTTTATATCTTTTTTATTCTTTATCACTACTTCATTTTTTACTCAACAGCTCTTCTTTTTTCACACATCAGATAAAGACGGTGGAAGTAGATAGTGTCCTCTTACCTTAGACAAGACAAGAAGAAGCGCCGCCCTCAAGGTCCAAATGGCTCCAGACTCATCCTCAACACTACTGTCCTTTCTCTCTCTCTCTATGTTCTCTCTCTCTCTCCACCTCCTTTCTTTTTTTTCTCCTCCTCTAAAGTCGCTGACCGGTACCGCTCATTTCGAACGTGCCCGTTTCCCTGGAGATTACCTCTATCGCGAACTGGCGCCGCGCGCACGAGCGATGAGTGTTTAGCGTGAGGTTTTAGGCAAATCGGGGATGACTGCTAAAAACTTCAGTGATGCGCTTTCATCTGTCCTTCATCTCCATCCAGAGGAGGAGGAGCTGTAGAGCTGAGGGGGTGGGTTGGTCGGTGGGGGGTGGGTTTGCAGGAAGGGAATCTCCTCTGAGTGGGTGGATCAGGGAAACATCCTCAGCGTGCATGTGTGTAAATATTTTAGTACACAGTCCTTGAAAGCCTTCACCTGAAATCCGATGTGTGGAAATGTCTGGCTGGTTCATAAACATCTTCTGAAAATATTAATTCCTCTACACATTTTTTTTATCTGTGAGTAGAGGACTGGCTTCATGTTTACACACTATTTATTTTTTATATGTTATATTATTTTTATATATATATTTTATTTAACCTTAATTTTAGGAGACAAATCATTCGGAACATATTCTTATTTACAGTAACAGCGTGGCAAGTAGCAGAAGCTACCTGAGAGAAGGGTACATCAAAAAAGGTGAGGATAAAAAGAATATAAGAAAAATAAGAAAGAGCAAGAGGGTAGAAAAAACCCAGATAAAACAGTCAGTTAATAGCAAAACGGTTGCAAATATCAATAAAAAATATATCTGATGTGTTTCGTAAACTCAGCAATTGGTACCAATGTCTCTTATTGTAATGTTTTCTGGAGTTCCAGTCTTTAGCAGCAGATTCCTGAAAGGATAAGGAGCCAAAAATCGAGTGTGTTTTGGGTGCAACTTTTAAATAAGACTACCTTTATAAAGGGTTTATAAATGGTTTACAATTAGTTTATTAATGGTTAGTAATTAGGTTGTAAATGCCTTAAAAATTAATAATCAGTTATAACACACACGTAGAAAGGGCAACAATGACCTGTTGTTTGCCAAATAGTGAGCCCACAGCCATCTATTTTGTAGTCCTTTCTACATATGTGTTATAACTGATTATTAATGATTTTTAAGGCATTTACAACCTAATTAGTAACCATTAATAAACTAATTGTAAACCATTTATAAACCCTTTATGAAGGTAGTCTTATTTTAAAGTGGTACCCTTAACAGATACTAGTTCCAATAGATTCTAAGTCATCTGAACAACAGTAAGAAAATTAAGCATAGATTTGTGCAAATGATTGTTGCTGGGCCTGAACTATATTTAGGTACAGTACAATAGAATACAATAGAAGTGCAAATCCTTTTTTATACCAGTTAAAGAAGAAATCTGGTGTGTAATGGACTTGGGGTGTAGTGCATGATAAGGGACATGGATAAAGAGTACAAACTTTTCTCAGACAGCCCACCTCCATTCATCCTCGGCATTCATACTCTGGGAATCTTGTTAAAGTTGAGGGTAAAACCGCCCCAGACAATCACACTACCACCCCCATGTTTTGGAGTAGGTATGATGTTCTTTCTCTGAAATGCTGCATTACTTTTATGCCAGATGTTTAGGAGCAAACACCTTTTGTCTCATCAGTCCACAGAGTATTTTCCCCCCAAATGTCTTGAGGACCATCAAAATGTTTCCTGGTTAATCTGAGACGAGCCCTAATGTTATTTTGTTTAGCAGTGGTTTTTATCTTGGCACTCTGCCATGTAGGCCATTTTTGCCGAGTCTCTTTCTGATGGTGGAGGCATGAACATTAACCTTAACTGAGGCGAGTGAGACCTGCAGTTCTTTAAATGTTGTCCTGGGCTCTTTTGTGACCTCTTGGATGAGTCATCTCTGTGCTTTTGGTGTAATTTTGGTCGGCCAGCCACTCCTGGGAAGGTTTACCACTGTTCCACATTTTCTCCACTCGTGAATAACAGCTCTCACTGTGGTTCACTGGAGTCCCAAAACTTTATAAATGGTTTAATAACCTCAATGACTTTCTTTCTCATTTGTTTCTGAATTTCTGAATTTTGGATATTGGCATGATCTCTAGTTTTTGAGTGTCTTTTGGTCTACTTCTCTTTGACAGGCAGGTCATATTGTTCTATTTAAGTGATTTCTTGATTGAGAACAGGTTTGGCAGTAATCAGGTCTGGGTGTGGCTAAAGAAATAGAACTCAGATGTGATAAACCACAGTTAAGTTATGTTTTAACTGTGATCTTTAGCCCTATCCGGACAGATTTCTTAGTTTCTCAGGGGGCATCTGTGAAAAATATTTCACACTTCTACTACTCAGTAATAAAACTCTTGCATGTGGACTGCAATTGAAAAAAACAGGAGGACCAGTGAGTTTTTAGGCTTTCTCAGTCACATGATCTCACGTTCAGTAGCTCCTACATTTCCACTCACTGTTGTGTTTTTAACATGGATCTCCGTGGAAACGTGCACCCAAAGTGTAATTAAGGTGCGCGGCAGTGGAAAAATAGCTATTTTATTAAACGTGAGGAGACGAAACTTGGAGATGTGAGTCCGGACGGGACTAAAATTACCGGAGGACCACGGAGTTCAGCGAAAAACAGTAGATAATTCAGCCTGTAATTTTCTCAGAGGAAGTTACATGGTCGTTCTGGACGGGAATAAAATCACAGAGGACCCCTTCATAAAAGAGAAAATTACCCCAGGATCCCCTGAGAAACTTAAACCGTCCAGATAAGGCTTTAGACTAATATTTTATTTTCTTTAAAGATCTGCAACATAAGTCAAACATGAGAAATAAAAAAATAAGAAATCATAAAGGGGCAAGCACTTCATCCTTTGCTTTAATCTTTACTTTGATTTTGTACAAAACACGTAACGAATTTTGCAGACAAGAACTTTCCTCTCTCTAATGCATTCCAGTGTAAGGGTAGGGTTAAAGTAACTAATTCAGTTGCTAATTCAGGTAAAGTTGCGCTATACCTGCCGTGAGTAAAAATGGGTTAACAAACTTTTCGTCCTTTCGTCGTTTTGAAGCTCCATGTTCTGGTTTGTTAGTCGGAGGCAGTAAGAAGATAAAGACTGTTCCTTTTCCCAGAGTGAATCTATACAGTGTCTTCTGCGCCGTCCAAGATGGACATTAATGAACGAACGGAGCATTTTGCCATTGTGCATTGAGCATTCATTAAAACGAGTACAATGGGGAGGAAGTCCCCCCTGAGGAACAAGTGTGCTGTCTGTCTCGCTGCCGGTGGTATAGATTAATGCATGTCGCACTAACTGGGCTCTATTTTTAAACGCTATTGATCTGCGATACAAAAGGAAAAGTTTGAAAAGTCCAGTGCCAGCAGTCCTGTTTTAGACTTTTGGGTTTGGGGAATCGATTCTAAAGGCGTACACACCCTCTCCCTGACCAACACACACACACACCTCGATTAGTTCTGTTGTTTCAAAGTTACTCAAATCCGTTGTAAACATTATATAAGCTGGATTCCAGTACAGTTTGCCGATTTCTAAACCTGGTAATTATCAGGAATGCTTGAGCAGGAATTGCAGCAGGAATGGAATTACGTGCCGCTGCATTACATGATTAATCAATGGCCGTAGGTAACCATGGACACCGTAGATCAGGGGTCGGCGTTAGGCGGCCCTCAGACTCATGAGGTTTTGTTTGAACTATAATGAACGATAATAAAAAAAAAAGTTTACATTCCTCCCCTGTCTCTCTGTGGCGCTTGGCGTGACTTTAGTTTCCACCCATTCTCGTTTTTCCGCCCGTTCTTGGGCTCCCTATCTCCTTATAAGGGCGTTTTTTTCCCCGGCCATGTCTCAATTTACTAGCCGGGGCAGCGGAAGTGTATTGGACCGCGATTTTTTCCTTTCTTCTTGGGTTTACCTGCTTTGAAATGAACTGTTCTGCAATTGGGTTCAACAACCCTCTGGGCTGGAGAGCTACTAGTATGGAGTAAAAGACGTTCCTGGGGGTGTGAGCATCTCAAGGAGCACGGTTCAATCCATCATCCAAAAATGGAAGGAGCATGGCACAACTGCAAGGAAACCTACCAAGACATGGTTGTCCACCTAAATGGAAAACAGCCCAGGCAAGGAGAGCACTAATCAGAGAAGCAGCAGCCAAGAGGCCCATGGTCACTCTGGAGGAGCTGAAGAAATCCACAGCTTAAGTGGGAGACAACTACGCTATTAGTTCCCCATCAAATCTTCTCTTCTTTTTGGAAGAGTGACAAAAAGAAAACCCTTTTTGAGAGCAAGCCAGTAGAAGTCAATGTAAGGGGAACAGCAGCAGCAGCACAACGCAACCTTTACTCATGAATATTCATGACATGCCAACGTCTCAGCTCTGATTGGCTAAAGGCACTGTGATGCTCCCTGCATGGCTCTTGGACATGGGCGATCCCGAGCCAACGAGAATTTAATTTTTTACAAAATCTTCGGGTTGACGTCAGTTTGGAGGCTCTTCCTGATTCACACATTTTTCTGTCTGTTTTTTTACGGTGGCCCAGAGAGGCACATCACGACAACATTTACAAAGCAAACAAAAATGTGACAATGCAACTACATTAAGAAAATGCAACAAAGAAAAAGACGACAACGCAACTACATTAACAAAGAGCAGCATTGCAGAAACGCTGCAATAAGGGAAATCAAATACATTTGCCACACCAGAAATGCTCCCGGCCGCTAGAGGGCGCTGTTTAACTGTACAAAAGTTGTACAAAAGGCCTGCGCCGGAAGCATACTTTGCTATGTACTTTCTTTCCCCCTAATGCAACG
>NC_064432.1:6452500-6572500 GCF_023375975.1 Astyanax mexicanus | reverse complement strand
CCAGACTATGAAGGAAGACATATAAGGAATCATGTAGAAACTTAAAAGTGTCAAACAAACTAAAATACTCTGTGAAGAAGCATTTAGGCGCTCTTATCTGGGGAGCTGTAGGCTCTGATGATTTTTTCCTGTGCAACAGAGGAAACTCTTGCTCTTACTTTCCTAGGGCGGTCCTGATGAGTGCCAGTTTCATCATAATGTTTTTTTTGACTGCACTTGAGGATTCTTTGAAAGTTCTTGAAATTTTTCTTAAAGTGTTTTTTTTTTCTTTACTTAGTTAAGTGGTTCTTGCCTTAATGTGGATTAGAACATTAATCAAATTGTTCTATTCACTGTCTACCTGTAACTCTACCTCTTCACAACTTTACAACTGATGCTCTCAAACACATTGAAATTAAGAGCAAGAAATTCTAGTAATTAACTGAATGAAATGAAAAATAGCAATATAGGATAGATTTTTATAGAAAATCAATAGTGTGAGTGCTGGTAGTGTACTCTCTGCAGGTCTGCTCTGAAACACACACTGACTGTGGATCAGTTGTTGGGGGTCTGTGTTGGTTAAAGAGAGGTGTTTGTAGAACAGAGTGGAGGCATGAAGAAGAAGCCTCAGAACACACACTGTGTGTGTGTGTGTGTGTGTGTGTGTGTGTGTGTGTGTGTGTGCATCTGTGTTTGAAGCACTTTGTTCTGACAGTTATGATAAGCTTCAATTGCAGTGTGTGTGTGTGTGTGTGTGTGTGTGTGTGTGTGTGTGTGTGTGTGTGTGTGTGTGTGAAGATTCTGGCATTTTTATCTTATAAAGGGGACAGGCGGAAAGGAAAGAGAGATACAGAGAATAAGAGAGAGAGAGAGAGAGAAACAGAATAAGAGTGAGAAAGAAAGAATAAGAAAAAGGGAGAGTAAATACACAGAAAAAAGAATAAGAGAGTAAATAGAGAGATAGAATAAAAGAGTAAAAAGAGAGAGTAAATAGAGAGAGGATATGAGAGTAAAGAGAGACTAAGTGAGTAAAGAGTGAAAGAGAAAAAGAGAGAAAATAAGAGTAAAGAGAGAGACAGAATAAAAGAGTTAAGAGAGAGAAAATAAGAGAGAATAAAAGAATAAAGAGAGCGAAAGCATGAAAGAGAAAAGAGAGAGAGCATAAGAGTAGAGAGAGCGAGAATGAAAGAGAGAGAAAATAATAAAGAATAAAAGAATAAAGAGAGCGAAAGCATGAAAGAGAAAAGAGAGAGAGCATAAGAGTAGAGAGAGCGAGAATGAAAGAGAGAGAAAATAATAAAGAATAAAAGAATAAAGAGAGCGAAAGCATGAAAGAGTAAAGAGAGAGAAAATAAGAGTAAAGAGAAAGCGAGAATATAAGAGTAAAGAGAGAAAGAGAGAGAATAAAAGAATTAAGAGAGAGAGAAAGCATCAAAGAGTAAAGAGAGACAGAGAATAAAAGAGTAAAGAAAGTAAGAGAAAGGAGAGAGAATAAGATAGATAGATTTATAGAGAGAGAGAGATTTGTCTGATTTGTCTGAATGAGCTGGTAACTGTTTTTGAATTGAAATCATGATGGCTGGAGTAACAGCTGTTTTACTGGTTCATTAAGGGACAGAGTGGAGGCTGGCATCATCTGTAAACACGTGTGTGTGTGTGTGTGTGTGTGTGTGTGTGTGTACAGAATCAGTATGTCTACTGATCCATTCAGTATTCTGCTCTCATTACTTCAGTGAATCACAGACTCTTCATTCACACAAATTCATACTGAGAAAGACTTGGTCTTGTTTTCATTGGTCATTTGCCTTTGACTTGGTCTTGCTCTTTTTGGTCCTTTGGCCTTGACTTGAATTAAGAAACAAGATCATGTCATGGCCTAATCCAAATAAGAACAAAACCAAGTCAAGGCCAAAAGACCAATGAGAGTAAGACAAAGTCAAGGCCAAACTACCAACGAGAGCAAGACGAAGTTTATGCAAATAAAACAAGACCAAGTCAAGAGAGCCAATGAGAGAAAGACCAATTCTAGGCAAAATTTAAATGAGACCAAGTCTAGGCCAAAAGATCAATAAGAGCACGACCAAGTCAACGCTAAGTCCAAATAAAACAAGACCAAGTCGATGCCAGGTCGAAATAACACAAGACCAAGTCGATGCCAGGTCGAAATAACACAAGACCAAGTCAAGGCCAGGTCCAAATGAGAACAAGACCAAGTCAAAGCCAAAAGACCAATGAGAGCAAGACCTAGTCAAGGCCAATTTCAAATGAGAACAAGACCAAGTCAAGGCCAAGTCCAAATGAGAAAAAGTCACCAATGAAAGCAAGACCAAATCAAGGCCAAACGGCCAGTGAGAGAAAGACCAAGTCAAGGCCAAGTTTAAATGGGAACAAGACCAAGTCAAGGCCAAATGGCTAATGAGAGCAAGACTAAGTCAAGGCCAAAGGACCAATGAGAGCAAGACCAAGTCAAGTCCAAGTCCAAATGAGAACAATACCAAATCAAAGCCAAATATTCTCTTGAATATTCTATTCACCCCTATTCCAGTCACTTGCAGTCAAACCTGCATTCTTCACTTAATTGCAGACGTCTGTCTTCCAGCAATTCATAGCGATTAATCGAGGAATCCGGTATGTCTTTTGCTCGGATGTCCTTGACCTTGACTCAGACTGGATTCTCCAGAGTGTTCCTCCAGCATGGCTGATGAACGCTAACCCACTTTCAGTCCAATCATGTGACCACATTCTCCGAAGCACTCGAGCGCGGTGACTCATACTGGAATTAATTACTAGTCGGCATCTAAAGTTAGAGCACTTTGTCTAATGTGTGTGTGAGTGTGTGACTCATAGATATTGTTATAATGGTAATTGTTGCCCATCAGCAGTGTCTGGCGGACTGTTAAGAGTGAGTGTGTGTTCACGGAGGTGTTCCCGTCACGTTCACACTGACTTCTGTCTGGCCTGTGAGAACTTTCCCGCTAATTCTGAGCTTTTTCAGGAATTTTTATTATTCACAGGGCATGAATCTGAAATCACAGACTGAGATACATAGATTCACATAGAAGATATCTCATTGATCCTTTAGCTATGACTTGGTCTTGTTCCTATTCTTAATTGGCCTTGACTTGGTCTTGTTCTCATTCTTAATTGGCCTTGACTTGGTCTTGTTCTCATTGGTCATTTGGCCTTGACTTGGTCTTGCTCTCATTTGGACTTGGCCTTGATTTGGTCTTGCTCTTATTGAAAATGTGGCCTTGACATGGTCTTGTTCTCACTGGTCATTTGGCCTTGGCTTAGTCTTGTTCTCATTGGTTCTTTAGCCTTGACATGGTCTTGTTCTCATTGGTCTTTTAGCCTTGACTTGGCCTTATTCTCATTGGTCTTTTGGCCTTGACTTGGCCTTGTTCTCATTTCGACTTGGCTTTGACTTGGTCGTGCTCTAATTGTTTTTTTGGCCTTGGCTTGGTCTTGTTCTCATTGGTCCTTTAGCCTTGACTTGGTCTTGTTCCTATTCTTAATTGGCCGTGACTTGGTCTTGTTCCTATTCTTAATTGGCCTTGACTTGGTCTTGTTCCTATTCTTAATTGGCCTTGACTTGGTCTTGTTCCTATTCTTAATTGGCCTTGACATGGTCTTGTTCTCATTGGTCCTTTAGCCTTGACTTGGTCTTGTTCCTATTCTTAATTGGCCGTGACTTGGTCTTGTTCCTATTCTTAATTGGCCGTGACTTGGTCTTGTTCCTATTCTTAATTGGCCTTGACATGGTCTTGTTCTCATTGGTCCTTTGGCCAAGAATTTTGGGACTCCAGCAGTTCACAGTGACAGTTTTGTTTTCTCAAATAGATATAATATTGAACACTGGTGAACCTTTCCAGGAGTGGCCGACCTACTGAAATTACTCCAGAAGGGCATGAAAAACTCATCCAGGAGGTTCCAAAAGAACCTAGAACAACATATAAACATATAACGTACTGCAGGTCTCAGTTGCCTCCTTATTATTATGTATATATATATATATATACGTATATATATATATATATAGCGGCACTCCCTCCTGAATAATGAGCAGGGTTTTTACTAGCTGTGTGTGTGTTTGTATATATGTGTGTGTGTTTTGAGGCATTAAATATGTATCTAGTAGTTTGATCTGGGTGTGAATATACAATATATACCATGTGCCAAAGGATACCGACCGTTAGTGGCAACACAATTTAATGGCCTTTTTTTCATAGATTTTCTGTGTGTGTGTGTGTGTGTGTGTGTGTGTGTGTGAGCGTGCATGTGCCAATGCAATTCCCTCCAGCCCATATCTTCATAATTTAGGGGGGTGGAGGCCATCATATCTCTTCGTAGCTGCTGTCGGTGACGGCGCGAGCGGATATAGCCACTGTTGTGGAAAATAAAGGCGGCGTTTGAGTGATGGATCGCTGATAGCAGGCGGTTTAATAACGGGGGGATTAGGAAATATGTGTGAATAAACATCAGCCTGCGAAAGCAAGGATTTAAATGATTAAACGTCACATAAACGCTGTGTTGTCGTGGGTATGAAATGCCCTTTTTAAAGGCGGTTTGAGAACGCTGTCAAGAACGCTGACTTCGCTAAAACCCAATAAATGCCAGCGGGTTAATCAGCTCGGTTAGCGGGATCGCATTAGCATAATGCTAATCAGCAACCCCACCGGCTTTCATCTACGTTCAGTATGTTTAATTTCTGGGTGTTAAAATTGTAATTTATTAAAGCGGCAATATGTACGTTTCGTGGATTTGGAGACCTCTCTGGTGAGAATGTATTATTGAGCTAGGAGGTTTCATGGCTAAATTGGAGCAGCCTGGTGGCCAATCTTCATTAATTAAGGTTCAGTTAGCAGGGTAAGAGCACAGTTTTACTCAAAATATTGCACACAATGCACACAACATTATGGGTGTTCAAACATACCAGAGTTCAAAAGAGGACAAATTGTTGGTGCACGTCTTGCTGGAGCATCTGTGACCAAGACAGCAAGTCTTTGTGATGTATCAAGAGCCACAGTATCCAGGGTAATGTCAGCATACCACCAAGAAGGACCAACCACATCCAACAGGATTAACTGTGGACGCTGTAAGAGGAAGCTGTCTGAAAGGGATGTTCGGGTGTTAAGCCGGATTGTATCCTAAAAAAAAAACATAAAAGCACGGCTGAACAAATCACGGCAGAATACAATGTGCACCTCAACTCTCCTGTTTCCACCAGAACTGTCCGTCACCACAATACATTATTGTGGTCTAAAACCAAGTGTTTCAGCTTTATTGTCCAACCCCTGTATATAGATTTTATATATAGATACAGTTCTGGAAAAAAAAAATAAGAGACCACTTCAGTTTGCTATTTATATAAGTATATATTTGAGTAAAATGAACATTCTGGTTTTATTCTATAAACTACAGACAAATTTCTCCCAAATTTCAAATAAAAATATTGTCATTTAGAGCATTTATTAGCAGAAAATGAGAAATGTCGGAAATAACAAAAAAAGCTTTTTTTGAGCTTTCAGACCTCACATAATATCGCAAAGAAAACAAGTTTATATTCATAAAGTTTTAAGAGTTCAGAAATCAATATTTGGTGGAATAACCCCGGTTTTTAATCACAGTTTCCATGCATCTTTTCAGGCATCATGTTCTCCTCCACCAGTCTTACACACTGCTTTTGGATAACATTATGCTTTACACACCTGGTGCAAAAATTCTTATTTTTTTCCAGAGCTGCATATATAGATGTAGATTTTTCAAGATTTACAAATATAGAGCAATGTTATTCTACACTTTATTTTGTTTGAAAAGTAACTCAGCATATGTACAGTGGCCTGCTAAAGTATTCCTACCCCTTTAAAACCGTTTACACTTTGTGTCACTTTGCTACCATGCATGTAAATGTTTAGATAGACCAAGACAAAATTGCAAAATAAATCAGACAAATGTGATGTGCAAAAGTATTCAGCCCCCCTGTATCAATACTTTGTAGAGCCACCTTTCGCTGCAAGTACATTACAAGTCTTTTGGACTGTGTATCTACCAGCTTTGCGCATTTAGAGAGTTTTTGGGGATTTTTTTTGTCCATTCTTCTTTGTAAAACAGCAGTTTTCACACATTTTTCTTGCCACAGAAGCTCAACAGGATTTAGGGCTTTAGGACTTTGACTGGGCCATTATAACTTTATAACACATGAATATTGTTTGATCTAAATCGTTTCACTGTAGCTCTGTAGCGCTGTATATTTAGGGTCATCGTCTTGCTGGAAGGTCAACCTCCTTCCCAGTCACAAGCCTTTTGCAGCCTCCAACAGGTTTTCTTCCAGAATTGGATCTTTCCATTAACTCTGAAGGGCTTCTCTGGTCCTGCTGAGGATGAGAATCCTTACAGCATGATGCTGCCACCACCATGTTTCACAGTGGGGATGATGTGTACTTTTTTTGCACATAGCGCTTTGATTTAGGTACTGCTTTGGTATGTTTGCAGTTGTAGATTTTTTTTTAATGCTTTTTTAAATGATAAATTAGATGATAATTCAATGTTTAAAGTTCTCTTCATGATGCTGTTTGTTCACTACTGTTCTCTGGCAAACCAATGAGGTTGTAAGATCACTGTAAAGCTTTCAATCCAAAAATTGGAAAGTTTTCCAGCGCAGACTTTTGGAGCTTGAGCTTGAAGAAGATGGGTGGATATCTGGCTGAATTCTGGACATTATGTCCTTAGTAAGATGGACATCTACGTCCTCTCAAATGGTTTTTCTAGTGTTTATTTGATATAAATGTTCCAGCTCCAGTTCCACTGAACTTTTAACCTTCCACTGCAGTATAGAGGAAATCACAGAGGATTTAATTTAAGAGTGTATGAACAGTATGAACAATGGTCAGTTTGAGGGGGGGCGATGACTTCATTTGTAATCTGAGATTTTTCCAAACGTTTCCAGTAAGTCTGGAATGTAAGCATCAACAGAGATGGCGTCAGATGAATATAGAAGGAAAATATTATTACGTTAAAAAGCCCTTGCTTTCTGGGCCAGTTCCAACTGTATAGTCTGACTCACCTTTTTGTCCAATTGCCACGATAAATACACCAATATATAGCGGAGTGAAAAAGCATTTGCCTTGCTACAGATTTCTGTTGGTTTTGGCTTTTTTGTCACACTGATATTTTTCCCATTTTAGATTTGTCCCTACGATCCAAAGAAGCTAATAGGAAGGCAAACCTCATAATATAACAGTATGTTTTTTTTGTTTTAAATGAAGTAAGAATGGATCATTTTACTATGCTTTTTTTTTTTTTTTAACCCTTGTGTGGTGTTCGGGTCTGTGGGACCCATTTTCATTTTTCATCAAATGATACAAAACAAAATATATTTTTTCTAACTCAAACTCATTGGCATTGGCTCATTTTTTGTGAGAAACATATATCAAAACACATTTTCGATAAACACACACTGTACACCCCCCCCCCCCCTTACACATTTATATTACATACAGTATGTTAGGCCAAGGGCTAATAAACATTGCTTCATTTGTAAATTTGAAACTAAACAAATTTTCTACTCATATCTTGATTTTTATTCTTTTTTTTTTTTTTTACATTTTAATAAAAAACTAATAAAAAAAAGAGTAGCACTTTTTAAAAGAAATGTAACATAAGAAAGGTAAAGGGCAAATATTAACCATGTAAGCTGTTTATATTGCTTGCAATTTAGGTGAAGCGAGCATGTGTAAAGCATTTTAATGTAAAATTGCTTAATTTTGCTGAATTAAATACAAGAAACAAAGTAAACGAGTAACAAAAATATGAACACCACTCAAGGGTTAAGAATCAGGTACACCATTTATTTAAAATATTAAAATGCCTCTTGAAATGAAAAGGCCAATTGTGCTCTCTCTATGGCAAGCTGCATAACCGGGATTCGAACCAGCGTTCCCGCGAAATATTTTGACGTTTTTGTCTTACGCATGGCTGGATGAATCGACAGCACCCCCTGTAATTTAGTCTAATAAATTAGATTAACAAATTAGCTGTGGTTGTCTCAAACTTTGTTTAAATGTTTTGAATTTTGTTAGGAACATAGATATTACAATGCTGCACATATCAGCCATTGGCTTATATAAGCTCCGCCCAACACGGAGTCTACCGTATTGGAATTCGTTAAACTTTTGTCACACATTTACTGTATCGTAAACTCACTCCAAACTACTCCTAGAGAGTTCATCAGATTACAGATTAACTACAGCTACAACTTTCTTCACGGTTTTGGATTGACCTTTGTTCCTTTGTTTGTTTCTCTTGGCAAGTCGCCAAATGATGCATTCTTAATTTTAAGGGGAACAAGAAGACATTCGGCTTACTTTTTTTTCACCATTTGTGGTAAATACGTTATTTAGTATTGAAAAAAAGTACGAAAACACAATTAGAGAAACTACCTACATCTCTTTCTAGTGGGTGGAGCTTATTGAATGGATCGCATGAATCAAGATTGTGATGTAACAGTTTTGGGGTTTTGGAATCGGCCCATTTTACACTTTAAAAAACTCTTCCATTTACTCAAATCTTCTTCTTCAACTATATCGAGAATACTGTAATAAATACATAAACACATTTTTCCATTCTTGTGCATCTTTAAAAATATATATATTTTTTGTCTGCTGTTAAGCTTCCTTGTTGGAGATACGAGGATTGTGGTAAATGTGTTATTTAGTATTGAAAAAAACTTACGAGAACACAATTTGAGAAAATTTCTAGATCTCATTCTAGTGGGTGGAGCTTATCGAATGGATTGAATCAAGATTGTGATGTAACAGTTTTGGGGTTTTGGAATCGGCCCATTTTACACAGTGAAAAAATCTTTCATTTACTCAAATCTTATTCTTTAACTATACTGAGAATGCTGTAGTAAATACATATAAATACACATTTTTCCATTATTGGCCATCTTTAAAAAACAAATAGTAAAGCTGCCATGTTGGAGATACAAGGTTTTAGCGTGACGGCAAATGATACGCTGTTCTTTGATGTGTGTGTGGAAAAAATAAACCTTCAGTCCTTCAGCTGTCAGATTCCGTTAGGAAGCCATGCCTCATACCTGAAACACCATTCACGCGGCAGGATGAAGACGCCTCACTTAATTCACACGCTTACAGGCACACGCGACACGTGGTCCAGCCCGGCTCCACGCGTGCAGCTTTTTTTTTTTTTCAATACATTCAATTCAATACATTCTCTCACTCTGTAGCCTCAGGCCTTGCAGAGTAGAACATATATATAAATATATATATATATATATATGGAGTGATGCTCTGGTTCTGACCCAGGTGAGCTTCTACAAAAACCCACTCTGAGCAGGGAGGTTCTCTTTCCCCAATCGAAAAATCCGGACCACGATATTAAACCCAGATCTCCGCCCCCCAACCCCCCCTTCCCTCCCTCTCTCCCCCCCTCCCACACCTGCCAGTTTTTAAGCAGATTACAGCTCAGCTCTATAGGTCAGACTGGGCCGAGCGCATCTGCTTAATAATAAAGCAGCAAGAGGGTGAGAAAACTAACACACTTCCACTCATCCACCAATCAGAGAAGAGGCGTTCCGAAACGTTAAAACAGGGTTTATATGTTAATGAAGTCATGGAATTTGAAAAAAAGCCATTTCCAAGTTTTTTTCAAGTTTTGGAAAAAAAAAAAACAGAAGGTTTAAAAAAAAATCATGGAAATTTGCACTGCAGATGTTTTTTTTATTTATTTACAGAGAAGCTATTTTGAGCGAACAAAATACAAAATATCAGATCGGTTAGTTAGCCCTACACAATGAATCTCTCAGGATTTGACACATTATTGAAGATTCTGTGACAATATTTGCTTAAATATATATATATATATTTTTAAAGTTTTTGCTTTGAAGGCATGTAGTAAATACATAAATACACATTTTTCCATTATTGGCCATCTTTAAAAAATATTTTTTTCTTTGTCTGCTGTAAAGCTGTCATGTTGGAGATACGAGGTTTGTGGTAAATGCGTTATTTAGTATTGAAAAAACTTACGAGAACACAATTTGAGAAACTACCTACATCTTTTTCTGGTGGGTGGAGCTTATTGAATGGATCGAATATATCAAGATTGTGATGTAACAGTTTGGGGGTTTTGGAATCGGCCCATTTTACAATATTTTACAATAATAAATACACATTGAATCTCTCAGGATTTGACACATTATTGAAGATTCTGTGACAACATTTGCTTAAATAATATATATATATATATATATTTTTTTTTATAAAATTAATTTTAGGCCTATTATCAATTTTCATTATAGTTTATAATATTGTTCGTCCTTGTCTGCACTGGTGTTTTAAAGATGGTGTGGTCATGAAAATTTGCTTTGAAGGCATGAAAAAATCATGGAAATGTTTAATTTAATATTGTTTAAAAACACGCTAAACCCGTACAATTTAGCCACTGTTTAGTCTATTGCTTTTTTAGTATTGGCTTCTAGCACAATCTGTTTGCACACTGGGTGTGTCTTAACCTGTTCTGAAACTCACCATCAGTGTGTAGTCTTAATTAGTCTTACTTTTAAGTCATTTGAAGTTAAAATAAGCACAAAAAGACCTTTGTTCAAAAAAGTTGAAGTCAAAAATAAGTAAAGTTTGCTTGATTTAAGTATTACTTTACTCATTATTTGTGAGACTTTGAGATTCTTCTTTTTTCGCTATGTACGTATATGCACATCAGTTTACATATATTTTGCCAATGGATTGATTGCAGTGGAGGATTTCATCTTCAGACTTATTTAGAAATTTCACCTCATTTTAAGTTAGTCATGAATCAAGTTTTTCTGATTTTTCTGTATAAATTTAATCCACAAAATAAAGAATATTTTGGCTTGATTTAAGTCTTACTTTACTCATTTTGAGACTTTGTGATTGGTTATTTTAAGAAATCTTCCAAAGAAAAATCAGCTTACCCCATTGGCAGATTGTTTGTTTCATTTTGGAATTTGAATCTTAATTTACATATACATATATATAGTCTAGTTTTGCCAACAGTTTTTTTTTTTTTGCAAATTAAGACAAATATATGTATATTAAGCAAAATTTTCTTAGTAAGACTTCTTACAAAAAGCAATGGTAAAGTCTCAAAATGAGTGAAGTAACACCGAAATCAAGCAAAAAAAGTCACTGTTTTTGGACACAAGAATCAGAATAACTTAATTGCTGCTTGATTGTGCTAATTTTGAGTTCAAATGACTTAAATAAGGTACAAATTCTAAGTAAGAATGATTTAGATAATTATTTAATGTAAGTTTTTAGACCTTCTGAAGTTTCTTTATACTCTTTTTGTGGGATCACTCAAAAAGGAACCCTTTGTAGCACCTATATTTTTAACAGTACAGTTAGCTGTTGCTATAATAGGTGTGTGTGTGTGTGTGTGTGTATACAGTAGTTGCACATGTGCATGCTGGCTTGTTTGTGTGTGTACTCAACCATGTCATAAAGAGCACCGCATGCTTGATTGCTGAGGTTATGAAATATTGTTTTCCTGAAAGCAGCGTTTTATGCAGGCGTTAGACGTTTCCCTGAAGACTGCAGACCAGGCCAAGCTACAAATTAGCATCCACCGTACTGCAGGGGAATGAGGTTCTACCTGCGCAAAAAGAATAATGAGGCTGTTTAGAGCAGCTCGGAAACAATGACCTTCAACGTGGCCCGCCACGGTTGAATTTAGAAGCTTTAAAAGCTTTAAGTCACGAGTCGGAGTCTGCTTGCGTTCGCTCGCTTGGACTGAATAAACAATCTCTACTAGAAACAGTAAATGATTTGGGTTGTAGAGGTTCCTAATGGTGTCCAACCATAATGCATTCCATGCATCTTTAGTCAATTTTCATACAGTTCCTGTGGATTTTGCAGAACAGTTGTTCATAGGGCGCTTTTCCACCCGCATGGTGCCGGTGCCGGTGGCAGGTTCCCAAACGGTTCTTTGCGTTTCCACCACAAAATCACAGGTTCTGGGCCAGAAAAGCCGGTTCCATTCTGGCCCCCCAATGTTGCTGGTCTGGAACCAGCAAACCTGTGACGCGAGCGGCCAAAGGGCGGGGCGTTGAAGCGTCTCTGGGCCAAAGTTGTTTGAAAAAGAATCAACAGTGGTCCCCCGAGGATATCATGACTCCATGATTACAACACCATTAGAGTCATTGGTAAAAAGATGCTAAGGACATTCGTTGCAATGATCTGTATTCGTGTAGTCCTGTGTCGTGCAGCCGTCTGCCAACGGTGCTGGCACTAACAGATGCGACCCCTCTGATTGCTTTCAAACTCTTTTGTAAAACCTACACTAGTATTGATGAGTAAAGTACGAGCAAATCGGACACAAAAGTGCTGCTGGTGGTTTTAAACACCTCAGTGTCACTCGTAGACTAGTCAGAGATCACAGAGAATACAGTGGTCCACCAACACAATCCTGTAGGCAGCGTCTTGTGACCAATCATGATGGACTAGAGGTTGACCAACTTCAAGGTAGGAGTTTTTGAAGCATAAATATGACCTGAAACGTCATCAGATTTTGAGGAAAAGGGTTTTGGACTCCACCAATCCACAGTCCGACAGGTTGTACACAAGTATTAAACCTTCCCAAGAGTGGTCGACCAACAAAAATCACTTTAAGAGCAAAGCGATTCATAGTCAGCGAGGTCACAAAAGACCTCAGTGTAACTTCTAAGCAACCGAAGGCCTAATAGGGTGAACAATGAGTAGACAGAGTGTTTACAACAACCAGTGCTTTTCAGATAATTCCTTCTATTATAATTCGTATGAAGATCTGATAACTGTAGCTGTGGAAGAAACATACCCAGGATTTTCACACCTATTGGAGGGCAATGCTCCTAATTAGAATCCATCATATTGTAGGGGAACGAGGTTCTAGTTATTCACAGAGAATAATGAGGTAGGTCAGGCCACTGGCTCTTTAGGCCAGGGCCAAAGAATACCTTTGTTTTAGCATCATTAGCATCTGTCATACCATAGGCAAGGATTTAGCTGCTCATGGAGAATAATGAGGTGGGTTCCACCAACTTGGAAACAATGGCTACCGGTGTTTACCATGTGAGATGAAAGACCTCTGAGTAAAACTGTTTTTTGTTTTTTTTTGCGTTGCTTTCGTTTAGCTGGGATGCTACATCTTCTGAAATGCTAGTTCCAAAACCAAGCTGTGCTAATACATGTTGGCGTGTTTTCCGTTAAGGATAGGATCATGATTGAAGCTTTGACATAGAACCCCATAACTTTGGTGCATTTACTAATAAGTTTTGGGTTGTTGTCATGTTGCATGGTCCACCGTCACCGTTGCATGGTCCACCGAACTTTTTGAGTTTAAATGACAAGCGTTATATTGTAGCGTAAGAGCCGTATCCCATCTTTAAAACATGGTGGTGGTAGTATCATGGTTTGGCTGTTTTATTTTACTTCATCTTGGCATCAGAATGGCTCAGATTTGCCTTCACTGATGGAACCTTATTGTAATTTGTATCAGAGAATTATAAAGGAAAGTCCTAGGACTTCTGTCTATGAACTGAATCACAAGAGAAGTTGGGTCATGCATCAGGACAATGACCCTACGGAAGAATAAAGTTAAGGTTTTGGAATGAGACCATGTCAAATTCCGAGGTTTGACCAGCAACAATGGGCAGTAAAATTGACCACACAAGTAAATAGTCTTACAAGTGAACCTTTAAGCCTGTGCTTTTTTTTAGGTTGAAGCTAATTGCGGAATTACTGAATCTGCAATGGTTATTAAAGCTCTCCAAACGCTTATTAAATTATATTTAAACGTGTATCTCTCAGATCTAAGCGTTTACAAGAAGCTATTTTTCTGACAACAGAAGATCAGTGCAGCGTCCAGGGCTAAATATATCCAGCGTACGAACGGTGGCGGCGAGAGTGGAAGCCCTGGCTCACTGATCTGTGTGATCTGCAGAATCGCAGCTCCGCAGAGCCAGCAGTTTAAGGATGGTGCGCTCTGGACGAAGCTATAAGTGGTTCCTTATTAAGTGGATCCTATATGAAGCGCACTTGAAAAAGCTGCAGGGCATAAATGGGCCTAATCCAATCTTTGTCCAGGATCAACTTCCCTGGTAATTGCAAACTGGAGCTCAGTCTCTGCTAATTGGTTTTATGCTGCCGGGGAGGAAAAAAAAAAGACAGCAGAATGGCGGGATGGGTTATCTCGCCTTTTCTAGATTTTATATACGAGCGAGCAGAGCTCGGAACACCAGCCAGGTTCTTAGGGATATTGAAATTTAAAATTTCATAAAAATTGAGAAAAAACTTTAAGGACAAAGCTCTTATGTAACAGTCATCGAGGTCACCAAGGACCCCAAGGTAACTTCTAAGCAACTGAAGGCCTCTCTAGCATTGGCTAATGTTGCAAGTTATGAGTTGACAAGCTTCAAGACTGTTGAAAGAATGTTTTGTGGACGGTTGAGACCAAAATAGAACTTTTTGTTTTCAATTAAAACCATTATGTTTGGAGAAGGAAAACACTGGAAAACTCTGCATTCCAGCATAAGAACCTTATCCCATCTGCGAAGCATGGTGGTGGTAGGTGGTAGATAGAACACTTGAAGCATGTAGTTACAGGATTAATGCAGCCCTCGGCCAGGTTCTTAGGGATATTGAAGTAAAGAAAATGTGTCTAAAATTGTAAAAAAATGTTCAACATTATTGAAATAGTTTCTAAAATAGTAATAAACATTACATCGACCATAAACTGAATGAAGGAGCAGAAGAAGCGGTGGACAATTCCAGGTAGCTGCGCCCCGGAAATAGCAATCTGCCAAAGTCAGAGCACACCTGGCTCTTAAGTGGAATACGGTCAATGACATGCTGACTGGTTTATTGCGCCTTACGGCGAAAAAAAAAGACTCAATATTAATTAAGATAATTATTTTGTGCCAGTTGTACGGTTTGTTTGGAGCAGTGCAAGCCTTACTTTACCTGTCGTTATGATAGCAAAGACACACTGACCTAAAATCTGCCCTAAATCAAGCTAAGTGGTGCATGGTTGACAGATTGCCTACAGATCGGTAAAATAAGACCCATATACTAAGGCCTGGTGCTTTAACTGTTGGTGCGACTCACTACTAGTGATTGGTCTTTAAAATTGGGGAGAAAATGGAGCAAAATAAATGTATTTAAAAATAAAATTGAATATAATGAAATAAAATATATGAAATAAATTACGGAAAAACTCTTTTCTTTTAGTTTCAGGGTTTGCTATGAAAGTTACCACGAATTTATAACTTTTTTAAACACAGAGTCGACTAGTAAAAATGACTTCAGTTAAATGTATTTAATCCCTACACTGAAAAAATGATGGGTAAAATTTACTTTAAAAAAGTTTTTTTTAAGTAAATTAAATTTTAAGATAAATAAAGATAATGTAAATGTATTTTTAGTTAAAACACACATTCAACTAATTACATAATCTCAAAGATTTATTTTGTAAACAGACCAAGTCTCAGACACTGTCTCAACACATGGAGGGCATTTAATAATTTTTTTTAAGAATGTATTACATGCCATCCATGTGTTGAGACAGTATTTTTAAATTTCAGGAATTATAATATATTATGTATCATAAATTATTGGAGTAATATTGTATAAATTGAGTAATTGTAATTAGGTAATATTGTATGCAGAAATGAAGTAAAGTTTACTAAAAAAAAAGGATTGACTGAAGTTCAGTTCACTTATTTACTCTATGTAACTCTAGTTAACGCTCCACTAGGTAGGATTGAGATTTTGTGCTCGTGGGCTCCCCCTACAGTTGTAGAGTGTAATAAATGTTTCGGATTTTAGTTTCTCTTTCTCGTTTTCTGGCTTTCACAGACATATTCGGTCTCTTTCCAGCTTCTGCCAGAGTGTCTGTATGTTAGTTTGTAAAGAATGAACCAGTAGTCCTTGTAGAACTGTTGGAACTAAAGGTCGGAAAGCAGGTCGCAGTTCTCGCGAGAGTTGGTCACGGCCGCCTCGGAAAACTTACAGAACCTGGTTTGAGCTCAGAGGAGCTCCGGCACAGACACGAGAGCACCGCTATTCCTCCTATTACACCTCAATGCAGCGCTGCAGTGAGTTTCAAGCAGTAATTTTACTTCTTTAAAAAGATCAAAAATCAAGGAAATCCTACCTAGTGCTGCTTTGAAGTCTTGAACCCGTGATGCTTAAATTTATCTGGAATTAAATTTCCTTAAAAAAAGCAAATGCAGAATGTTTTACTTTGAATTTTTTTCAGTGTAGCTTGGGCGTGGTGCTGCAGTGTGGTAACTTTCTAGATAAAAGTTACGTAAGAGTTTTGGACTTTTGGAATTGACCCATTTTACAACTGATTTACCAGCAAAATAGGACTCAACATAGTTTGAGTTTGTCCTCATGTCACTTCCATGTACCGAATTGTTCCTATTATTCCATTATATACCAAATTAAACAGCTAGTTTTTTGTTCTATGGTGCTTTTAACTTGCCTTGGGCTGTGGAGTTCTGTGCAAATGTCTAGGCTTTAGCTGAATCCCCTGGTTGTGGGACAACAGGCAGCTGTCCAGCAGCGTTTCATAACCGTCCCAGACCATTGAGTAGTCGCCAACACTGTGGCCACCTCAGCCCTCTGGCCCAGAGGAAGAGACAGGGCGTCTCTCTCTCCCGGAACCTCCTCTGGGTTTTTCAGCCAAGATAAAACAAGGCCGGTATTGGAGCTGTAACCACAAAGAACACGCTGCTCTATAGAACTGTTCATGATGAATTTGACAAATACTTCAAATAGACACTTTATTCACTATTTAGATCAGGGGTGTCCAAACGTTTTTTGTTGGGGGCCAGAAGGAGAAATATATTTGAAGTCATGGGCCACAGACTCTGTAATAAAACAAATAATAAAATATACCACTTTAAATAATACATTTTCCTGATTACTTTCATTTACACACCATTTTACATGACTTACTATCTTTATCTATCTTTGACAGTGTTGTGATTTTTCATTTTATGATGTCTCTTAATATTAAACTCCTTAATTACGGCAACTTTTAAACTCTTTGGCCCGTTTTTCTGTGCTACAACTGAGCACTCTCTCCGCTTTTAGACTCTTTGGCCCGTTTTTCTGCTCTAAAACTAAGCACTCTCTCCACTTTTAGACTCTTTGGCCCGTTTTTCTGTGCTACAACTGAGCACTCTCTCCACTTTTAGACTCTTTGGCCCGTTTTTCTGCGCTACAACTGAGCACTCTCTCCGCTTTCAGACTCTTTGGCCCGTTTTTCTGCGCTACAACTGAGCACCCTCTCCGCTTTTAGACTCTTTGGCCCGTTTCTGACACCTAGAAATTTAAGAAAACAGATGAGAAACAAAGTCATTGATCATCTATCAGTCTGAAAAAGGTGAGAAAATCATTTCTAAAGCTCTAAAGTTATAAAAACTCCAGCGGACCACAGTGAGACCTATTATTCTCTAATGGAGAAAATATGAAACACTGGTGAACCTTCCGAGGAGTGACCGGCCAACCTAAAGAAATTACACCAAAAGGGCATGGACAACTCATCCAGGAGGTCACTAAAAAAGAACCTAATACCTAATTTAGCCATTTTCCCTCCCTGGTTTCATGTTTCCAGATGACTGGAAGTTTAACGTGGCACCTCATGGCAAAGAACTCGCTGAGGATCTGAACAAAATAATTATTCCTCTGCATAGAAGATTGCCAACATCCTGAAACTGAGCTGCACTGAGTGGCCATTTCATTGAAAAAACAAGTAGAAAATACCAACAAGGTATTTGGGATGATGTTTTTTACGCATAAAAGCAAATAAAGCAAAATGTTAGAATGTTTTTCTGATGATTAATTAGATCAAGGTTTGAGTTGAACCTTAAATGGAACCTAGACCAGTTCAAGATCAGTCTAAAAGAACTTATGTCTGAAACCAGACGGCTGCAGTCTCTCCCTCTATGTTGGCTGACTGTCTGAACAGGTTGCCAGATTCTCCCTGTGGGTTGCCAGACCTCATGCAGTGCCTCAGCAGCTTTAACACAGTTTTGGCCCCGGAAATCTCCAGGAGGCCATCTACTCCACCTGGCAACCGAGAAGATATAGCTTAGCTTCGCCTGGCCGCCTTTCCCATCGCGGTAGCCAATGGGCTCTTCTCCCCTGTGAGACATCAGTCAGTTTTCAGCTGAAACCAAGCCCAAAATCCCTCTGTGTCCATAGCTGTGCTTTGATGGTGCTTCCAGCAGCTGTAATCAACAACTGGAGCTGGAACAACATATTCTCAACACTCCACTCTTATGCAAAGGATGGATTATTGCTGGACACCATTAGGAACCTCTACTTTTTTAACAATGAATGGAATTGCCACTTTGAAACATGAAGTGATAGCACATCTTCTTGTATCTCTTGTATCATCTCACACACATCTGGTCTTGAGAGTGCACTCTTCCCTTGGAAACCCTCTGATCTCACACTTCCACACTTCCTCCTGATCAAAAAGCCAATTACCTGTGTTCTAAAGGCTCTAAATCCAAAGACCTTGGAGATAATGGACATTTCTCCATCCCATTTCAGACTCTTTCCCCTTGGAGTTTTTTTTCCCCATCGTCTTCTACACTCTGCTTCACCCGCACTCCACTTCCCAAAGCTTCTCTTAACACTAATGGGATTTGGGCTTGAAATGAGAACTGGACTTGGTTCCACCACACTATTCGCTCTCCACACTCCACACATACTCTAAAAGCTGATTTCTACTCTCGCAAAGATCTGCTACCACTTGTCCGTAAAAACACATTCAAACATCCAATATAACCTCAATAGTACCTCCACAGTTGCAACCACAGCTAAAGTCTACCTCAACAACCCCCAACCACAACTAATACCGCCATAGTTGCAACCATATCTGAAAATGTAATATATTTCAGCAACATATCATCAACTACAAGTCTCAACAATAATTTACTCAACTTCACCTACAACTCTATCATTTCAACCACCTTGAAAAATGATCAACTAAATTCTACCCAACCTCAACTTCACCTCTATAGTTTCAACCACATCTTCAAAATCTCAACTAAATACCATCCAACCTCAACTACACCTCTATAAAATTTCAACTACATCTACAAAATCTCAACTACATACCATTCAATCTCAACCATATCTCCAAAACTTCAACTACGTACCATCCAACCTCAACTACACCTCTATATAATTTCAACTACATCTACAAAATCCTAACTATGCACCATCCAACCTCAACTACACCCCTATAGTACCAGATAGCCTCAACCATATCTCCAAAACTTCAACTACGTACCATCCAACCTCAACTACACCCCTTTATAATTTCAACCACATCTAAAAATGATCAACTAAAATCTAACCAACCTCAGCTGCACCCCTATAGTTTCAACCACATCTCTAAAATCTCAAATATATTCCATCCATCCTCAACTACACCCCTATAGTTTTAACCACATCTTCAAAATCTCAACCATGCACCATACAACCTTAACTACACCTCTAAAGTTACAACCACATTGAAAAATTCTCAACTATTTTCCATCCAGCCCCAACTACACCTGTAAAATTTCAACCACATTGAAAAATGATCAACTACACCCCTATAGTTTCAATCACATCTTCAAAATCTCAACCACGCACCATACAACCTTAACTACACCTCTAAAGTTACAACCAGTGATGGTATAGTTACTTTGAAAAAGTAATTCGATTACTGATTACTGATTACTCCTTTAAAAAGTAACTTAGTTACTTTATGGATTACTTGATTTTAAAAGTAACTAAGTTACTTTACAAGTTACTTTATTAGTTACTTTCAGCAGCTGCAGACACCACCTCCCGCCGCCTTAACATAAACATTATAACCAGTTTAGCCAATACTCCCTTTATTGGAAAATGCATTTTTAACAGCAACAATTTATCTCTATTAAGTTGAACTATTTCCTAAAAAAATAAGGTTTTTTTTTTAATAAAAAAAAAAAAAATTAACTTAACATAAATATTTTTTTTGTATAAAAAATAAAATATGGTCTTTCTTGATTTTACTAAACATAAATACTTGTTTTTATAAAAAAATATATAAAATAAAGAAAGTCTTTCTTGACCTGACATATTTAACACTGTAAAACTGAACATTTAACTTGTTGTTCTCTGCAGGGCAGCAAGGAGTGGTTTTATAAAACAAAACCGTGTATATGGTCTAGACCAGGGATCACATATATGCAGACTGCGGTCCGGGTCCGGACCCAGACGTTGTCCAATACGGACCCATACCGGACCCAACTACTGAGAAGGATGTAATTCTGACAGTGTTCATTTAAAGCACCGGAACTTTTCTTGTCTTTACGGTATGTGCGCTCTGCGCCACAGTGAACTTCCAATCACGTGTGGTGTAAAATCTTTAAACGCTCTCCTCTGCCAATCAAATTTGTGGCAGACCGCTGCCTTGGCTAGTGAATTGGGACGCGGCCGCAAAAAAAAAACGTCTTTATAACTGGCGAGAACTGGCGAAAAACTAAAACGGGCGGAAACTAAAGACACGCCGAGCGAGAGAGACAAGGGAGAAAGCGAGACGCATGTGATTGGGGAAGAGCGGAGGGGGAATAGGTAAGGGAGCTGTGTGTGTGTGTGTGTGTGTGTGTGGAGCAGATGAGGTGGAGAGAGAGAGAGTAACGCACAGTGACTTAAAAAAGTAACTTTAATCTGATTACTGGATTGGAAATAGTAACGCGTTAGATTACTCGTTACTGAAAAAAAGGGTCAGATTAGAGTAACGCGTTACTAAGTAACGCGTTACTGACATCACTGGTTACAACCACATTGAAAAAGAAATGAACTACATACTACATAACCTCAACTACACCTCTATAGTTTCAACCACATCTCCAAAATCTCAACTACATACCATCCAACCTCAACTACACCCCTATAGTACCAGATAGCCTTAGCCATATCACCAAATTCTCAAATACATACCATCTATCTTTAACTACACCCCTATGGTTTTAATCACATGTCCAGGATCTCAACTATGTACCATTCAACCTCAACTACACTTCTATAGGTTCAATCACCTCTCCAAAATCTCAACTACGCACCATACAACCTCTAAAGCTACAACCTCTAAAGTGACAACCACAGTGAAAGATCATCAACTACATACTATCCAACCTCAACTACACCTCTATAGTTTCAACCACATCGAAAAATTCTCAACTATGTACCATACAACCTTAACTACATCTCTGTAGTACCAGATAGCCTCAAGCACATCACCAAATTCTAAACTACACCCTTATGGTTTTAATCTCCAAAGTTTCAAATACACACCATCCAACCTCAACTACACCTCTATATAATTTCAACCACATCTACAAAATCTCAACTACCAGATACCAGATAGCCTCTATCATATAATTTTCATGCTCACTGTTATCTTACACCCCACTAACAGTCTGTTTTCACGTCTTGCGTGATTAAAATAGCAACTGATGGACGCAGTGGTCTCGGAATTTCTGGCGTATTGCCATCTTGGCAAGGGGAAACACTGGTGCGCCACTGACCACTAAAAACGACACAGACTGACCTCAACAGCCCGATGTTCATTGCTATCTTGGCAGTGAATTATCAATAGGTGCATGCCCAACATACAGTACATACTTCATCGCTTGTTACGCATAGAAGAACATGCAGATATGCAAAAACCCGTAGTCTGAAACTGAAACTACCCGCATCTGTCTTTTGTGACCTCTTGGATGAGTCGTTACTGTGCTCTTGGGGTAATTTTGGTTCTCTGGACACTCCTGGGAAGGCCCCAGAACTGATTTTAAGGCAGTGAAAATGGTGTAGATGCTATACAGTGGCTGTAAGCAGCTGCTGATCTGGGGACAGTGGTTGGATTATGCAGCTCTTTCCTCGTGGGTGTGTTTAAAACTGTAAACATGTGTAAATATGGGTTTTATCCTAGCAGTCAGTTATCTTGTATGTATACACTATCTGTGTGTGTGTGTTTGTGTGTTACACCGTGCCGAATGGACCCATGTGCTGAGGTTTCTGGAGTGCAGATAAGGCGAAGTTTAGCGATGCGGCAAGCCTCTGCTGCCGTGACCCACATGATGGACACACACTCACACACTCCCTCACTCACTCACTCACACATGCACACTCGGACCCACGTGATACACTCAGCCTCTTAGCCCCTGGCATCAAAGTACAGTTCCTCAGCTCTACACGGACGTACACACAACCACAGACGTGCACACACCCACACTCGCTCTTATACTGACCTACCTACACATCAGTTCTGTTAGCCTGCGGCCACGGAGTACAGTGTCAACACACTCCCACACACACACACACACACACACACACACGAACATGCAAACTCATGTACAAGTACAATTAATATTTAGAATCTAATTAAGATTAAAATACTGCAATTCTTCGGCTTGTTATTATTTCACTCAAGTCTTAGACAAAGTGTCACATGGTTGTAGGTTTGATACCCACGTCTGCTAAGCTCCAGAGGGCGCTGTAGTATGGCTGACTCCTGAAAAGCAGCTGGACACCATAATCCCCCCTCCACCAAACTTTACATCTGGCACCAAGAAATCCAACAAGGGCCGTTCTCCTGGTAACTATTAAGCCCAGACTCATTCAGCAAGGTCCCTAACAAGCCTCCCAGCTCCAGAGGGCGCTGTAGCATAGCTGGCTCTGTAATCTGACTCTGACTTTCTTAGCCAGGATATACAAATAGAAGAAAACTGCTGTTTTTTTTACTAGAATTAACTAACTCCTGAAAAGTAACCACACACCATAATCCCCCCTCCACCAAACTTTACACTTGGCACAAAGCATTTGGACAAGGACCGTTCTTCTGGTATCTGGTACCATCTAATCCAGTCTCATTCAGCAAGGTCCCGAACAATCCATCAGACGGCGCTGTATCATGGCTGATTCTGTGATCTGAATCTGCCTGGTTCTGTTTGTGAGCTTGAGTGACATTGCATTCTTAATCAGTTGGTTTTAATATGCTAATATACAGCTTCAACACTTCGTGAAAGGCTTTTCACAAGGTTTAGGAGTGTGTTACGAGTGTGGTATTTTTGACCAATAGGCTCATAGTCATTCATTTTGTTTCATCCCAAAGGTGTACTATCAGGTTGAGGTCAGGACAGGTTCTCCTGGCAACCATTAAATCCAGACTCATCCATCGGGTTGACGGGGACGTGAGCTTTCTAATAGTTCCAAAACCTCATTGAGAAAAGGAAAAGGACCAGAATATTTTGAATGCATTGGCTTCTGCATTCATCTTCTGCTGGACCTGTTCTAGAAAGAGTGACAAAAATCGATGCTTTGCTAACTGGGTTTCTAGAACCAGAAAACTGACCTAAACAACTGGATTCTATTCAGAGTCTATTCAGAGTTTTAAACCTTGCATCCAAGAGACTGGAAGCCTTGAACTCCTTGATTCTATTAATACTTCGAAGAATGTTCTTGAACGATCCCAGAACCACTGGGTTCATTTGCTCCATCCTCTTGCACTTTAAGCCGTCTAGAGTCTGCTGCTGACTGATGCCTGTTCAAATCTGACATGGCAACCCTTGACACTTGAGAAGCGTGACAGGAATTCTGGAGCAAAAGCCCATCAGTTGTTGCGAGGAGGTCTTGTACAGTGTCTGGGTCTGAGTGTGTGTGTCTTCTTGCATCTCCAGCGTAGACCTGTCAACTCGAGTCCCGGCAGCTTTGCTGGAAACGCACTTGACGTGACGTGTGACAGCACCTGTGGTGTTTTGTCACTGGTGCTCACTGGCAGGGGGAGCGGAGCTCGTGTGACGCCAAGTGTGACCGTGTCCACGTGATTGCGGGGCAAAGCAAGGCAAGGGTTTGAACATTGTCTGCTTTGACTTGTCCAGCATTTTTGAGCTGAATTTGTTGGGTTTCTAGGAATTTTTTTGTGGGAACCTGTTGCCTTAAATAATTTTGGGAAAAATCCTAGTCAGGGATTAACCCTAATCTTGGACTGCACAGCTTTTTAAATGGAGATTTTCCATTGATGCCTTCTATAAGGCCATCGTTGACTGTCACCAGGGCCAGAAAAAAGTGAAACAAGTGTTGATTAATAGGGATTGGTGTACACGGTACAACTAGTGAACAACAGGGCAGCAATAAATAGCAACATGCCAGAACGTAGTAAGCCAGAAGCTGGGTCGGTACACGGTAAAACAATCAGGAGTAAAGGTAAAAGGCAACAGAGTAGTCAGAGAGGAAAGCAAGGTCGGTAACTAAAGATTAACAGCATAATTATAGAGCTGGACAAGAGAGTAAACTAAGAGCAGAAAAGGGTCAAGAGAAACAAGGGAACATAGGACTATTTATAATAACACAAACAGGTGTGGGAAATGAGCAATCAGAATGTGGGCGATGCTGAACGCTGCAGAGTCAAGTGTTCAGCCAAGTCATTGTAGTACATGAGCTGAGAATGCTGGGAAATGGAGTCTTTAGTAGAACAATAGTCCTGAATGGGCAGACTGACAACGTCAGGACTGACATTGACACTCAAATTCACAATTGTACCATTATATAAGAAATATATGTAAGCCTAAAAGTAAATAGATGCTGCCAGGGACCAATGGTAAAGATGTGAGACTACACATAAAGCACACCGTAAAGATGACAATATATTTTGACTGAGTTGAGACTGAGACTGAGTTGAGAAAAGATGACTCCATCTTTTCTCAACTACTTTTTCTACAACAGCTATTTCTTTACCCTGTAAATAACTAAAACTGAAAAAACAAAGAAGTACAACAGAGTATACCCTAACAGAGTATCATCAAGTCATGATGGCTGTTACATTTTACAGTCTGTGGAGAGTCCTTTCCTTTAGAGACTGCCATAGTTAAAGTGTCAAGTATCTCTTGAACCTGAAGGAATGACAGACGTCCCCGAAACCGCCAGCGTCCGCTGAATGTCCGGGCTTTGACGGATTAAAAATAAAGAGACTGCGAGAGGGAGAAAATCCTATTATAGCTCAGAAGAATGTCCGACTGTAATTGAAACGAAATTGAAATCCACTGATCGGTGGACTTGTCATTTTTGACAATACTTTGGCCACATGTTTCCCAAATACTGAATGCGATTGGCCTAAGATCTGTTGAGAAGGCATGGGAAATGAAAGATGGAAATCTATTGGGATGCTGAAGCATTAAGAGTTCCTTTTGCTGGAACTAACCCCATACCATTATCCCCCCTCAGCCAAACTTTACACCTGGCACAGACAAGACAGTCAGACAAGAACTGATCTACAAATTGTGCCCAATTGTGTCATGGTCTCTCTCTGGTGTCATGTGACTTAATAACCCTTGGAACCCTACGGACGGATTTTGCGTCCAAAATCACACCTTGTGTTCTCAGCTTAATTACTCAGGAATCCCTTCACACATAAACATAATCCATATATGGTTAGAAAGGGCAGAACTTATTTTTTCTAATAATAGTAATCACATCCCAGTGCGGTAAAGCTAAATCTACAAGAAACCAACTGAGAAAAACACCTAAAAAAGTGAGATCTCCTTCCCCAACCAATATTATTTACCTTTAGTGCTTCAAAAACATATTTATATGGTGTTTTAAATCAATTAATATCAGTAAATGGCTCAAAAGTGTCCACAGAAAAATGTGAAACTACCTGCTTTACTCATACTAAAGCTAGGTATGGTGTGCGCACTACATTTTTACTAAGTAGTTATTTTGCACTAAACATTTTTATTTATTTAGACTAAAAAGTTTATATTTTTGTATATAGTTTTCTTTGTGTGTCCTGATTAAAATACTGAAAGGTTTTTAATATCTACATGTATCCTAGAGGTGTGATTATCAAAAAAAAAAATATAATAAATCCACCTGATGTTGTTTCTCAATGTATTTTATTAAAGTAATAATTAATAAACCCTGTTATGAACTCAATATCATCAATATTCTTATGCTTTCAACTCATAAACACTCTATTCTAACCATTTTTGGTAATTCACATCTAAGGTGTGAATATATTTAAAGTCTATACATTCAAAAATAAGTAAAAAAAAAACAGGCGCTTGGTCAAAATTTGACCAAAACATGGTCAGTTCCAGGAAAATATAACAATTCTTCTTCCTATTAATTTTTTAAAATGATTATATTTCTGAGCAGTCGTATGGCTTCTGGAGTAAAAGAGATCAGGTCATGTGACTGTCTGATATAATTACGGTGTTATAAGACCTAAAGTTACAAGGCCCAGATGTCTCATACTGGCCACTGCATGTTCAACATGGCGCCTCGTTGCAAAGAACTCTCTGTGGATGTGAGAATCTTTTGTAAGATACTGTCAACTGGTCTATTCAGTTGCTTACCAGTTCTGGGAACGCGTTCATGTGGATACCAGGAAATGCTGGTCTTGATTTGTTTTGTTTGTTGATTTTTCCAGCAGGAAGGAGGGGGTAGCATTCATTTAGGGCTGAAACCATTGGGCAGAGACTGGTTTAAAGGAATGCTGTTCCTGGGAATGCTGTTCAACATCATTTTGTAGCTCCAGGATAATGCACTGGAACATGAAGGGAGTCCAAAAACCTTGCTCTTTCCGGCCAGGTACTCTGGATCAACCCCTCCACCATCCCTCGGTGGGAGGTTAGCCATTGTTGGTGTGTGTTGGTGTGTGTTATCTGCTGGCCTTCAGCCGTCCAGCTTGGAAGCGTTGCGTGATGGGAGTGGACCAAGCTTGTGGGTGAAATTGGAAATCGACTAAAGGTGTGTGGACCAGCAGTCGTGGAGCTCTGGTACAAATTCTAACAACAGTTCCAGTGGGATGTGATGATTGATTGACGGTTCATTAAAATCTCTTTGGCATCCGCCGAGACCCAGCTTCCCTGGTCAGTGGGCAGAGCCGGCATCTAATTCCAGGCTGTGTTTGTTTGTTTTTCCGAGGCTGAGCGTCGGATTTAGAGCCGATGCGCGGAGCCTCTTTGGCTGGGAGTTGCAGCGTGTCCTCGTGGTGACCCCTCGGCTGGTGGTTTGTGGAGATAATGTGGTGCGGGGTGGTGTAAATGTACTCGGTACTGTACTGCATGGATATATTTAGCATCAAAGCTCTTCGCTATCTTGGGCGGACTTGTGCATTAATGCAGGGTATTAATAGACGTTTCTCTGTAAGCCTACACTGCTTGTGTCATCTTTCTGACAGATGTTGACTGTTGCATTATATTTATTTATTTATAGGCTTTAATAACTTATAGCAAATATATATATTTTCCTCTTTTTGCCATAATGTCAGAGAAAAGTTTTGCACATACAGCTCTGGAAAAACAAAAGTGTCTTTGATTTTACCAAGTTAAAAAAAAACAACTCTGGAATATAATCAAGAGGAAGATGGATCATCACAACCATCAAATCAAGCTGAACTGCTTGACGGTTATCCAAAAGCAGTGTGTAAGACTGGTGGAGGAGAACATGATGCCTAAAAATGATGCATTTAAATGATGCATAAAAAAACTGTCATTGAAAACCAGGGTTATTCCACCAAATATTGATTTCTGAACTATTAAAACTTTATGAATATGAACTTTGTTTTTTCTTTGCATTATTTGAGGTCTGAAAGCTCTGCATCTTCTTTGTTATTTCAGCCATTTCTCATTTTCTGCAAATAAATGCTGTAAATGACTTAATTATTTTTTGGGGGAATTTAGGACAAATGTTGTTTGTAGTTTATAGAATTAAAAACAATGTTCATTTTACTCAAACATAAACCCATAAATAGCAAAATCAAAGAAACTGACTGAGTTTTAATTTTTTACAGAGCTTAATAATATAGTATATTTCCTGGCATTGTATAAAAACAAGTGTGTGTGTGTGTGTGTGTGTGTGTGTCTCATCTCTGATTCCTACTCAGTATCTGGATGAACAGACCCACCACTAATCCACTCTCTCTGCTTCTCTTCTCTCTGGTGTATTGATGTAGTAGGAACATCTCTCCCTCTCTCTCTCTCTCTCTCTCTCTCTCTCTCTTCTCCTCTCACTATCTCTCCTTCTCCTTCCCTCTATCAGCACTTCATCCTGCTCGTGTTAGACAGTGCGTAAATCTGGTAGAGAGAGAGAGAGAGAGAGAGAGAGAGAGAGAGAGATTGATTAAGAAAGTTTGCTGGAAAGAGTGAGAGCTAAAGAAAGAGTAGGAGAAAGTGTGTGAGAGAGAGAGAGAGAGAATTAGTGAAGGAAAGACAGAATGATCAAGACAACAGAGGCAAAAAAGAGAAAAAGAAAATAAAGTAAGAAAAAAAAAGAGAGCCAGAATGGGAAAGTTAAGAAAGGAAAGAATTAAGAAAAAGAAACTAGAGTGAGCGTAGTGTAAGGTGCAGTGATGGTATAGTTACTTTGAAAAAGTAATCCGATTACTGATTACTAATTACTGATTACTGATTACTCCTTTAAAAAGTAACTTAGTTACTTTATGGATTACTTGATTTTAAAAGTAACTAAGTTACTGTACAAGTTTTTTATTGTTTTTTATTAGTTACTTTCAGCAGCTGCAGACACCACCTCCCTCCGCCTTAACATAAACATTAAAACCAGTTTTTCCAATACTCCCTTTATTGGAAAATGCATTTTTAACAGATACAACAGTGTATCTCTAGACATTTAAAGCTGAACTATTTCCTAAAAAAAATACGTTTTTTTTTATAAAAATAAAAGACAATTTCTCTTTTTTTATTAACTTAACATAAATTATTTTTTTATAAAAAAATAAAATATGGTCTTTCTTGATTTCACTTAACATAAATACAAAAAAAAAAATATTTAAAAAAATATAAAATAAAGAAAGTCTTTCTTGACCTGAAATATTTAACACTGTAAATCTGAACATTGAACCTGTTGTTTTCTGCAGGGCAGCAAGGAGTGGTTTTATAAAACAGAACCGTGTATATGGTCTAGACCAGGGATCACATATATCACATATATCACTGTGGTCCGGGTCCGGATCCAGACGTTGTCCATTGGGGACCCAAACCGATAAACTACTGAAAAGGATTTAATTCTGACAGCGTTCATTTAAAACACCAGAACTTTTCTTGTCTTTACGGTATACGCGCTCTGCGGCACAAAATCTTTAAACGCTCTCCTCGGCCAATCAGATCTGTGCAGACTGCTGCCCTGGCTAGTGAATTGGGACGCGGCCGGGAAAAAACGCCTTTATAAAGAGATAGGGAGCCCGAGAACTGGCGGAAAAACGAGAATGGGAGGCTCTAGGCATGCTATAGCTAACATGCGCTAATGCTAATTGGATATTGGTCAGTTGTAATGATTTAGCCTACAGGAGGCTGTTCAAGTGCTAATGCTAGCGTGCTTTGTCTAGCAGCTGTTCAGTCTGTTCTGTGTTCTTTTTTTTACAGCAAATTTATCCTGAGAAAAAGTAAAAGCAGCTGTAAAACTGTTTTCCACACTGTTACGGTTCAACTTTATTGACTTAATTCATGTGTCACATGCTTTCTAAACTGTACAGATCACAGATTAGAGTTAGCAAACTAGCAAAACACACTATATAGCATTATCTATCCTACATCCTCCTGTACACGGTTTGATCTATCTCCACAGCCGTGCTAATTAAGTAACTTAAAAAACCTGTTACCAAGAGACCATACACTGTATGGGAGCATTAGCATTGTAGGTATGCTAACGCTAATGCTAATTGGACACAGCCCGATGAAGTTACAGTAGGTGAGGGTTGAGGGGGTTTGAAGTGTTAAGTAAATGTCATGGGGTAATCTGGTGCCTAGGAAGCCCATACAGTGCACAGCAGGCTCTAGGCTATGCTAATGCTAGTGTGTCTCGCTAACGCTAATGCTAATTGGACACACTCTGTGGTCAGGCTAGTCTGGAGGTGGGTTTCTCTGTTTTTTTTTCAGAAAAAGAGGTGATCGGTAACTCATTAAAAGTGCTGAGGCACCCGCTGGTGGAAGTAATTATCCACCTTACACTGTTTAACACACTCCCACACACTCTCTGTATTCACACACACACACACTCCACAACCTTTCGTTAGCCTGGAGACTAAGCGCCTGCTATCGTGCTAGCATGCCTGAGGAAAGAACATTTCATATGAAGACTCTGGGAGTCAAATCTGTCTTAAAAATCATAGAGAGTGTGTGTGTGTTTGGGAGTGTGAGTATGTGTGTGTGTGTGTGTGTGTGTGTGTGTGTGTGTGTTGGAGAGTGTGGGTATGTGTGTCAAAGCCATGTCTCGCCGTAAGCCGGCTGAGACGGTTTGATTGACAGGCTAATCGCCGCGTAACTCCGACTCATATAGCCTGCGGCCGTGCGCTCCTCCGGCCCTGACTGTGTGACTTTTTGAAGGACAAGTTTCTCTCTCTCTTTCTTTCTCTCTCTCTCTCTTTCCCCCTTTTTCCTCCTCTTCTCTCCTCCGGCAACCAAACAAACTCGTCCACCAAATGCTGGATTACGAGGAAGGTTCTGTCTGGAAAGATGGTTCTACACCCTTTACTAATCGTCGACTAATCTGACGATTATTTTTTCGATTAGTCAACGATTATTTCTGCCATGTTCTCCATCTGAATGTTCTTTAAACGTGGAAAGTACTGATATTTAGTGAGTAAATATATAATCTGTTGGGGTTGGGCTCTTTCGGAGACACAGACTAAGTTGAACTATTGTCGATTAAATCGACTAATCGTTGCAGCCCTAGTCAGTAGCCCTATCTGGGTGGGCTTAGTTATTTTACTCTTCTATAAAATTCTTGGATCCAGACTGCAATTGAAAAAACAGGAGGACCAGTGAGTTTATTTTTCCTCCATTTCCACTCGCTGTTGTGTTTTACATGGATCTCCGTGGAAACACGCTGCACCCACAGTGTAATTAAAAAAAAAAGAGGAGAGAGTGCTCAGTTTTAGCGCAGAAAAAAGGCAAATGAGTCTAAAAGTTGCCGTAATTAAGGAGTCTAATATTAAGAGACATCATGAAATGAAACATCAATTTGAAAAATCTTAGTTTACACAACACTTTCAAAGATAGTGTTCCAAAGCCAGTGGAAACAATGTTGATTTTGAATATTTTTAATGTACTGCCCTTTAAAGCTTGGCTTTAGGCTTAATCTCTTGCTTGGATCTTGGACTACACCAGCAAGCGCACCAACAACTGCAAGCGTGCAAAATCCAGCTAATAAATCTGTTGTGCTTTGTGAGATAAACGACCTCCCCCTGCGGCGGCACTTCACAAACGGAGCGCTCGAGGCTATTTGCGGCCAGTTATGTCCTTTTTTTTCTTATGCAGCATTAAGTGAAGTTGCGCTGTGTGGGTGGTAGACCTTTGTGTCTTATTTGAAAGGGTTTTTGTTTCTTTGGACGTATTTCAGAAGCGGCTCAAACGCTACGTTGGAACGTTCTGCACAAAAGACGGATAGACGGAAAGCGCAATAAAACCTTCCCTCTGTCTCTGCGCGACAGTAGCAGGTGCCGCTAATCCTCCTCCAGTGACATAAAGCAAACGACTGGTAATTAATAGCAGGCAAGGTTATTCCTTTGAAAGAATGTTTGGAATGTGCGGTCGGGAGGAATAAGCGAGGACTATGTCTCTATGTCTCTGTCTCTGTCAGTGCGTATGTATGTGTGCGTACGTGCCACCAGTGCGCTCGAGGGTCCGTTTGACTGACAGCTTTGTTGTGAGCTAATTGAAGAGACAGGCTGTCGCTGCTGGAGAATTAGCCTTAGCTTGTCCCCCCTACGTTCTGCTAATGTCTCTGACAGGTTGTGCCAATGTTGAGGGAATGTTGTGAGCTGCTAAACCACAACGATGGGATTAGAAACACTAGAATCTGTTCAGTTGTCAAAGTTTCCAATGTTTCCATTGACAGATGATTTTCAGTGCATTCAACATTAAAAAGTGAACGCACAATATCTGAAATAAAAGCTGTTGAAGGCGTCCTGATCTGGCGCACTAGCCTAGCGGCGAACCGTGACTGTTAGACCTCAGCCTCCAGTTCAGCTCATTGACGTCTTCGAAAATGTGTCAGAGAAAAGAAATAAAACCCATTAGTATAAGAATGCTAACCTTTGTTGGCCGTACTATAGGGATTCTAATACTATGTTAGCATGACAGCCTTAAAAAATTAACTTCAATTGGACCTAAACTTATGTCTCCTTGACTGCGATTGGTTTTAATCACTGTTAATCGGTTGTTCTGCAACGTCCCCTGACCAGAGGTGGAAAGTAATGAACTACATTTACTCAAATTACTGTAATTGAGTAGATTTCATGAGTAATTTGTAATTTTTTAAGTAGTTTTTAAAATATGTAATTTTACTTTTACTTCACTAAATTGGAAAACTCCCTGTTACTGAGTAAAAAATTAAATGCTGGGGAAAAAAAAAAAAAATTGTCTGAATAAAAATGATGGGACTGCAACTGACCCTAATAGACTCATCATTTGTTCTAAGCCTCATTAAAATTCTAGAAATATAAGCTTACTGTAAATAAATGAAAAAGCGCTTTACTCACTCAAATATACAGTTTTCGGGAGAGAAATCTGTGTAGATTAACTTTCAGTGTTTGTATTTTTTAAGAATTACAGTTTTGTTTACATAGCTTAGCTTTACAGCTTTCTTGCTGCTGGATTAGACAGAAAACATGGCGACACCCCTGTTCCTTGCTAGTGTCGCGCAATGCGTAGGGCTCTCGACAGATTGCCACTGAAGTTGGGCTGTGTTCCAATTTGTGAGAAATGACGAGGAGTGCCCTGATCAAGCCACAAACCTTTGTATAATGCAAATTAAGTGATTGGTGAAAAGTGTTTTTTTTTGTGTGTGTTTGTGTAAAGAGAACTTTCGGTAACACTTTCTATGAATGTCATCTTTATTAGACTCTATAACTACATTCATAATATATTATAATGCATTCATAAGGCATTATAAACATGGCTATAAATATTTGTAAAAATGCATAACCCACTATAGCCATGTTTATTAAGCATTATGACTTGTGATAATAATACATTATAAGCTATGCTTAGGATATACACCTTAAAAATCTAGTCCTGTTATAATACATTATAACTGACTATAATTAATACTATATTCAAGACAAGTGTAATTCATGAGTGGTTAAAAATATATTTATAGGATTACTGAGGGTGTGTTTATAAGTTGGAAGCTTTTTTAGTCATGATACAAGTCCACAAGCTGGGACTGAGTTTCTTGGTACTGACTTATAACATGTTATAAACACAGCTATTATTAATGCATTATAATCACATTTCATGATGCATAATAAACATGGCTATGATGAATTATAGAAAGTTTTATAAATATGTATAGCCATGTTTATAATGCCTTATGAATGCATTATAATGTGTTATAAATATGTTCATAGAGTGTTATAGAGATGATATTCATAGAAAGTGTTACCCTTTCGGTAACACTTTCTATGAATGTCATCTTTATTAGACTCTATAACTACATTCATAATATATTATAATGCATTCATAAGGCATTATAAACATGGCTATAAATATTTGTAAAAATGCATAACCCACTATAGCCATGTTTATTAAGCATTATGACTTGTGATAATAATACATTATAAGCTATGCTTATATACATGTTAAAATAGAATTTATCTACTGTTAAAAATCTAGTCCTACAATGAAAGTCTGTCACTTTACTTAGAGCGCATGCACAAAGACCTGTTATAATACATTATAACTGACTATAACTAATATTATATTCAAGACAAGTATAATTCATGAGTGGTTAAAAATATATTTATAGGATTACTGAGGGTGTGTTTATAAGTTGGAAGCTTTTTTAGTCATGATACAAGTCCACAAGCTGGGACTGAGTTTCTTGGTATTGACGTATAACATGTTATAAACACAGCTATTATTAATGCATTATAATCACAGTTCATGATGCATAATAAACATCGCTATGATGAATTATAGAAAGTTTTATAAATATGTATAGCCATGTTTATAATGCCTTATGAATGCATTATAATGTGTTATAAATATGTTTATAGAGTGTTATAGAGATGATATTCATAGAAAGTGTTTCAGAACTTTGTAAAGTCATAAAAACTGTCGTCAGAGTAAGAGGCACAACGCCAGCGCCTCTCCGGTGATCGAAGTTCAATTCCGTGCACTCGCGTGTTAAAGCCCCCTGTGGCAATTAGAAATGTGCATTCATTAGAAGCGCTCCATTCTTCCTCTAATGCGCCCGGCAGCTATACGCCATGCCTGACTTCTCACACGTGCCTGCTCACTTTTACAGACGTGCACAGCTTGCACACATGAATGCGAATGCATGCGAAAAGATACAAGACATGAACAAGAGCTTTGTTTACTGGGTCAAAAGCTGAAACACACAAATAAATGAATACATAAAAAACACACACACACATAAATATTAACAGGGCCTTTACGGGACTCTTATCTTGCTTTTTGTCAGTACATGTGTAAGGTGTGGAACATGGGTTGCATATATATATATATATATATATATATATATATGTCTGCAAGCACGCCACAAACAGAGTTGCCTGAGGTATGCAAAAGCAAAGGCCTGCCACTTCTGGGCTTTACAAGAACTGTCCCTTTGGTCTTCCATTTCCTTACTATGTTCCTCACAGTGGAAACTGACAGGTTAAATCTCTGAGACAACTTTTTGTATCCTTCCCCTGAACAACTATGTTGAACAATCTTTGTTTTTAGATCATTTGAGAGTTGTTTTGATGAGCCTATGATGCCACTCTTCAGAGGAGATTCAAATAGGAGAACAACTTGCAATTGGCCACTTTAAATACCTTTTCTCATGATTGGATACACCTGGCTATGAAGTTCAAAGCTTAATGAGGTTAACAAACCAATTTTGTGCTTCAGTAAGTCAGTAAAATGTAGTTAGGAGTATTCAAATCAATAAAATGATAAGGGTGTCCATACTTTTGCACCGGTCAAGTTTTGGTTTAATGCATATTGCACATTTCTGTTAGTACAATAAACCGCATTTCAGTCCTGAAATATTACTGTGTCCATCAGTTATTAGATATATCAAACTCAAATGGCTGCTGCAAACCCCCAAATATTTACAACTAAAAATGATTAAGATTATATATATCCCATAGGAATGATGCCTCCAGGACCTTCTACTAGGACTTGGTTTCTGAACTTGTTACATTGTACCGGCTCCTCTGTGATCATGGCTGGTAAACCCACTGTTTTAGTTCAAGTTCAGAACTATGATTGGCATGTAGGAGGAGCCTGTTAAATTGTGGGAACTTCATAAGTTTGTATTGCTTTTGTCCAAAGTCCAAAACCACTTCTGAGAAGAGCTGGTTTAGACGAGTGGTTCCTGGAGGACTGATGTCCTGTGACTGACGTTTTCTCCTCTCTTTCTCAGGCAACATCTTCGTCGTGAGCCTGGCCGTGGCCGACCTGGTGGTGGCGCTCTACCCCTACCCTCTGGTGCTGACGGCAATCTTCCACCGGGGGTGGAACCTGGGCTCGACCCACTGCCAGATCAGTGGCTTCCTGATGGGCGTCAGCGTGGTGGGCTCCATCTTCAACATCACGGGCATCGCCGTCAACCGCTACTGCTACATCTGTCACAGCCTCAAGTACGACAAGCTGTTCAGCGACAAGAACTCTGCGTGCTACGTGGTGCTGATCTGGGTACTGACCGTGCTGGCCATCATACCCAACCTGTTCGTAGGCTCGCTGCAGTACGACGCCCGCGTGTACTCGTGTACCTTCGAGCAGTCGGCCAGCTCAGCCTACACCATCGCCGTGGTCTTCTTCCACTTCATCCTGCCCATCATGGTGGTCACCTACTGCTACCTGCGGATCTGGGTGCTCGTCATTCAGGTGAGGCGGCGGGTGAAGCCCGACAACCGGCCCAAGCTGACGCCGCACGACGTCCGCAACTTCGTCACCATGTTCGTGGTGTTCGTGCTCTTCGCCGTGTGCTGGGCGCCGCTCAACTTCATCGGCCTGGCGGTGGCGGTGGCGCCCGAGCGATTGGCGCCGCTCATCCCTGAGTGGCTGTTTGTGGCCAGCTACTTCATGGCGTACTTCAACAGCTGCCTCAACGCCATCGTCTATGGCGTGCTCAACCAGAACTTCCGCCGCGAGTACAAGCATATCGTGGTGTCCGTGTGCACGGCCCGCATCTTCTTCCCCGAGAGCTCCAACGAGGCGCAAGAGAGGCTCAAAAGCAAGCCGTCTCCGCTAATGACCAACAACAACCAGGTCAAGGTGGACTCGGTGTGAAACACGTTAGGCTGGCTTTACGGTGTGCTAAAGCTTTCGCGCAACGAGCGCTATGAAATGAAGTTGCCGTGCAACCTGTGGTCAAGATAAGCAATTCCACGACACAAAAGTAGTGGAATATTGATGGTACCACTTTAAAATAAGACTACCTTTATAAAGGGTTTATAAATGGTTTACAATTATTTTAATAATGGTCACTAATTATAAATTGTAAAATGTGTTAAAAATCATTAATAATCAGTTATAACACATACGTAGAAAGTGCAACAATGACCAAATAGTTTGCCAAATGAAAGTGAACCCACAGCAATCTACATTGTTGCCCTTTCTACGTATGTGTTATAACTTTGTTTTTGATTATACTTTCAGTTAACAGCTGTGCTGAACTCATCATGATATTTGCATAATGTTCTAATCCACATTATTGCAAAAACTACTAACTCAACTAAGTCAAGAAAAATGACTTTAAGAAATGAAAAAAAAAGTATCCTCAACTGCAGTCGCAAAGACCATCGAATACGTAAAAGTGGTGAAACTGGCACTCATCAGGACCAGCCCAGGAAAGGAAGGCAGAGAGTTTTCAAATTTGACCAAGAGGAAATCTTTGCGAACTACAGAACCAGTTTAAATTTGGATACAGCCTCAATTCAGAGTTTGTTCATTATTTTAAAATGTTCTGCTTCGTAGATTAATACTAAATATATCCCACCTATGAAAAAAAAACAACATATAAAATTATTTATTTATTTGTTAAAAAACAAAACAGAATATATTTTAGATTTTAGATTCCTCAAAGTAGCACCTCTTGCCTTATAAGGTAGAGTCACCTGGAAGGTTCAGCTTTCAGTTAACAGCTGTGCTGAACTCATCAAGAGTTAATTACTTGAATTTATTGTCTGTTAATGTTAATGTTTAAGAGCATCAGTTAAAGTAAAGTAGTGCAGAGGTAGAGTTAGTTGGTATACAGTGAATAGTGAATATTTGAGTAATGTTCTAATCCAGATTATGGCAAGAACCTCTCAACTAAGTATACTCAAGCGCAGTCGCAAAGACCATAAAATATGAAATGGTGAAACTGGCACTCATCAGGACTAGCCCAGAAAAGGAAGGCCGAGTGTTTTCTCTGTTGCGCAGAATACGTTCTTTAGAGTTACGAGCCTCGATTCCTTATGGGTTTCTTCATAATCTAGATGACTTCAGTATTAATCTTTTGTCTGATCGTGACGTGGCACTCTCTGGGATTTGATTGGCTGATATGATGATTGGATGATTTAAAGTTTCGTAAGCAAGTTGCGTAAGAAGCTTCACCGCGGAAAGCCAGCCTTTAAGAGCGCGGGCGAACTTGAATTTCCACGGAAGGTGCTGTGACTGAACAAAACTGTGTTAACGAACAAAAATACCACTGTATCACTACTGTGGTGAACTTTTCACGATCAACGAGCGTCGTACCAAATACGTGCAACGGACACGCGAACGCAGAGCGACTTCCTGTCCTGAAGCTGTGGATTCTTGCCTCTATACAATCAAACGTGCACAGGGGAACAACGTAGCTTTGTTTCTTTGATATGATGCACTTTCGTGTGTTCTTCTTCTTTTTATTTTTTTTTGGGGTTGTTGTTTGTTCTGAAGTACTTTGAAAAAAAAAAAGTATGTTTTTTTTCTATGTTTACAGTGAGACGAAAAAAACAAGAACACAAGACTACAATTCTATACGTATTTATTTTCTATGAATTTATGACTATATATATATATATATATATATATATATATATATATATAAATGAACAGATCAAAACGTACAGAGTATATGACTACATATACTGTACATAACTATATATATATATATATATATATATATATATATATATATATATATAAACTTTTTTCCTCTTTATTTCACGGTTCTACGATGGACAAAGAGGACTTTTATCGATACAATGCCATGAATGAATGCCAGCAGATTTTTACAGCGTCTGTTTACAGACGCTACCAAATGGTTGACCATTAAAATGAAAGAAAACTGCTAAAGAAACAAACAAAAAAAAAAACGTTAACCAAAAAAAAACAAAAAAAAAAAAAAACAAGAGTTTGCTATGTGAATTTTACTGTTTTCAAAAATGACCTCAATCTGATGAGCACTGTTAACTTTCGCCTCGTCAAGAAAGCAATACGCCTGGAGCTGCTGAATCCCTCGACCACCCCCCCCCCCTCCCCCCTCCCCCCGTAAGAGTCTTCTTCTCAGCACAATATCTGTACCCGTTTTCTTTTTTTTTATATATAATTTTTTTTTTTTACTTTTTCTTCTCTGTCTCTGGTTCCCTCTTCTCTCTTTTTTTTAACAGCGGTTCTTTTGCTCTCTGTCTCTTTTTCCTTTCTTTCTTTTTTCTTCCCCGTCCGTCTCCGTTTCTCAGCCTTTTGTATGCATGGATCTAACGATGAATCCATATGCAAATGGGAGTATAAATAATAAAACATCTTTGAGGATCAGAGAGAGAGTGCCCGTTGATTTACTGGGACAGTGTTTCCGTCTGTTTCTGAGTGTGTAAGAGTTTGTTTCTTCACTTTTTTCCTACCGACTGAGTTCCGTCTGCAAAAGTGTGACACCATATCTGGCATTGAAGTGATTAAACATGCAAAATTAACAGTGGAAACAATGGGAAAAGAAAATAACAGGTCTTAAATCACAGCATTCATGCATCCTGGCATGCTTTCCTCCACCAGTCTTACACACTGCTTTTGAGCTACCTTCGATTCAAGCAGCTTGTGACCATAACTATATACCTTTTGGCCCTCAAACTGCTTTAATTTTAGAAAAAAAGGTGTTGTTTAAATGTAAACTTGATCTAATCTTGATTTTGCCATATTTAGACATATTTAGATTTAGGCAACTCATCAACAGTTGGTGGTTTCCAATGAATAGCTCTATTTAAGTATCGTTCTAATCCAGATTATTGCAAGAACTACTCAACTAAGTCAAGAAAAATGACTTTAAGGAATGAAAAGAGTATCATCAAGTGCAGTCGCAAAGACCACCAAAACATTATGATGAAACTGGCACTCATCAGGATCTCTCCAGGAAAGGAAGACCAAGAGTTACCTCTGTTGCATAGCATCATTTTAACAGTGGTATCGAAGTGATTAAACTTGCAAAATGAACAGTGGCAACACTGGGAAAAAATAACATCTATAATTACAGCATTCATGTGTCTTGGCATGTTTTCCTCCACCAGTCTTACACACTGCTTTTGAGCGACCTTCGATTCAAGCAGTTCAGCTTTGTTTGATGGTTTGTGACCATGACTTTATTCTTTTTGATGCTTAAACTGATTTAATTTTAGTAAAGAAGGTATTTGTTGAATGTAAACCTATTTTGATTGTGCCATCTTTAGACTTTTTATTTTTGAAATGCTCCACTTTCAGTTAACAGCTGTGCTGAACTCATCACGATATTTGCGTAACGTTCTAATCAACATTATTGCAAATACTACTCAACTAAGTCAAGAAAAATGACTTTAAGAAATGAAAAGAGTATCCTCAAGTGCAGTCGCAAAGACCACTAAAAACATTAAGATGAAACTGGCACTCATCAGGATCTCTCCAGGAAAGGAAGACCAAGAGTTACCTCTGTTGCACAGGATCATTTTAACAGTGGTATCTGCCTCAGAAACTGCAAAAGTGTGACACCAGAACTGACAAATGGCAAATCTAAAACAAAATAACAGGTTTAAAATCACAGCATTCATGCGTATCGGCATGTTTTCCTCCACCAGTCTTACACACTGCTTTTGAGTGATCTTCAATTTACTATTCATTAACTCATTTATAAGATTCAGACGGAAATCATATTTTTTCAAGCTTAATCCCTTTTTTTTTTTACTATTTATTAGTAAATATTTTCTCTCTTTTTTTTGTTTATTCCATTTCGGTCTGCTGGTGGCAAACCTTAAAGAGTATACAGCAGGATTATCCAGCAGACTTCTTCTGAGGGAGGGATCTATACCTACTTTCTGTGTCAAGGCAGCAGGTGAGAGAGATGTAAGTACTTTGAAATAATTAGCTTGTTGCTGTTTTGCCATTTAACACAAAAACACTTCACGACACACTTGGTGTAGCCAGCAAACAGCTTATTTGCATAAAGGGGTCTAGAACAGAGCTGGTTATACCTTTCTATCTTTATTTAAGAGTGATTTCTGTTTAAAGAACTTCATGAACATGTTTTGTAGAGCCCATAGACCTATTCTAACTTGCGTGAAAGGGAAATTAATAGATTAATATTATGTATTTTGTAATAAGATTACACTAATACAGAATGGATTGATACACAGGGATACACAAACAACAAAAGGCACTTTATTGATCCAAATATTGATTCAAAAATGAATTATAAAAGCTTATCTTCTGTTTTTGTCTCTGATTTTCTTGTTTTTCTTTATTTTCTTTTGCTTTTTTTTTTAAACAAACGTCCTCCTTCTTCCTGCCAAGTGTCCAGTGGACAGCGGTGATGATTCTTGGCAGCAGGCCGGCGTCCTCTTCCTTTCTCTTCCTATCTCTTCCTTTCTTTTTCAGCTCTGTTTCAGTTTGGAGGAGTGACAGTACGTCGGCCAAGGCACTCTAGTAAATAAAGTGGCCTCAGCTGAAAGGATACTTAATCAGGACGGTGTTAAAACTGGCTAACAGAGTGCGGAAGTTAGTTAGCATGACGTACAGTCGCAGGAACACTGTTAGGCCTGGTTCACACCAGATTTCAAAATCTGAGCACATCTTATAAAGTTCTCACGAAGTTCTTTGCGCAAAACTCACTCTCACAGCAAGAGATCTCCCTTTCAGGATCAGCCGTTTAAGGGCTCTGTCACTTTTTTTTACGCAAATACACTGTACTTTTGTTAGTATTAGTACTAAATGGCAAAACACAAAAAATCCCTACATCTCCCTCATTTGCTGACTTGCCTAATACCCAGCTTTCCCCATCAGCCCATCTATGAGTGTTTAGGTGTATGCAAAAAAAAAACAAAAAAATCACACATTAACCTTGTTAAAGGACACTTTTTTCATAGACATTTTTGATATTGATAGTTCCATCTATTGTACCATTGAAGTTGATTGGAATAACCAGACTCCAACCCTGTCTTACACCTTGTGCATAGCATGTTGCGATGCTCATTGCTATCTTACGCTGTGGTGGTCTCAAAATATGGTGTGATCAGATACATTTCTGGGGTATTGCTACCTCGGCAACGGAAAACAGAGGTGCACCACTGACTAAAAACAACCGAGACAACAGTTAACAGTCAGATGTTCGTTGCTAGCCTTTAATATAGACCTAAAAATGATTAAGTCCACAAAAAAAAAAACATTTAGCCCATGCGAAATTGTGGCCAGTTTTTTAATATTTTTTTTTTATTTATAGTTTTTTTTTAATATGTATTTTGAGTCCTGGAAAGGAGTCGCACCATTAAAAATGTTAAATTAAAATTCTGATCTAAGATTTCTAAGCTAAACAGTGTGGGACAGTAACAAAGGATGTGTAATTTGTTATCTTTACTGAGGTATTTCTAATTCTATATTTGGTTAGTTTGACTTGGCTTTGGCTGCCATGAAATTCCATAGTCTGTTTCAGAGCATCACCCACAAGCATCTTTATTATGCTAATGCTAGTTAGCATGACATCGTTTTCAGTTCAGTCTATCTAGCCACGTTAGCTTCACCTCGCTGTGGTTGCACAACACCCTCAGGCTTTAGCGTTAATGTTCAGTGTTCGTGGGGGATTATGGGTGGTTATTTGTTGCGGTGGACAGCAGATAAAGCAGCGTTTTATTACTTAAGGCTTTTTGTGTTTTAGCGTGTGGGCAGTAGTAGATCTGTTAATGTCAAGGACAGATTTCGTGGATGGATTGTGTAAATGTCACCTTTCTGCTGCTGGTCAGGGACACAACAGCTTATGGTTGTTGGGGTGGGAAAAAATGGGGCTAAACTGGGTATTAGCATTAGCAAAGCTTACGCAACCTACAATGCTAAACAGCTACAATCTCTCCTGCTCTCCTATATTGCTTTTGGATGACATTAAGGGTGCTTTCACACCTGCCTCGTTTGGTCCGGACTTTGGGACTTTTCAGTTTGGTACGAACCAAAGTAGTGGGTGTGAAAGGGGCCGCGAACCACCAGATTTTGGTGCGACCAAGAGTGGTGGTCTCGGTCCGGATCCTCTGAACCATGGTCTGGTTCTCCTGAAGTGTGAAAGCGCTTTTCTGGATGGTTCGAACTTTCAGACCAATTACAGGAAGCTGAGCAGGCGTTCCTCAACTACGGCTGCAGAAGAAAAATATTACTGACCAACTACTACTGACTGCAGCCTGCAGGAAGACGGAGTTAGACATCCAGCGCATCCAGTCCCGCCCACTTTGTCCACGCCACGCCTCGTCAGTCTCGCAGGCTTGTAGTGTAACACAGTATTTAAGCCGGACGACGCGGAACATTATATTTAAAGTCCGCCAACTGCCCTGTACATTGTTTACTTCCGTTCAGAGGCGGAGCTTAGACATGATGCTGACAAAGTGGGCGGGACTGGGCGGCATGGCGCTAACAAAGCCTTCCTGCAGGCTGCAGTCAGTACCCTCTCAAAATAACCGGAAAGGAAGCAGGAAAAATGAGGCGTGGATACAGCTGCTTCAGGACGAGCACGTTCGTTTGGCGAATTTAAACTAATCTAGAGTACTGTGCCTGAAGTTACTGCTGCTGCGGGTATAAAAACACAATAGCAGCAGCAGCAACTACTATGGAGACGAAATGAATCTGTTCATTCATTTTATATCCTTATTGTGGAAAGGCTTTTTCCACCGAATGAACCACCTGCTGAATTGTCAACACGCCAATAAGCGGACCGCGGTCCGGGTCCGGACCCAGACATTGTCCAATGTGGACCCAAACCGATAAACTACTGAGAAGGGTTTAATTTGATTGGCTACCAACTCGCTTCTCATTTGCATAAAGTTGAAAATACCTCAACTTTTTCCCGCTTGCGCGTTTTACGGCGCAGTAAACGCACAGACCAATCACTTGTGGTGTAAGATCACCAAATGCTCCCCACTGCCAATCAGATCTGTGCAAAACGCTGCCACAGGTAGTGAATTGGGACACGTCCGGGAAAAATGGCCTTTATAAATATATAAATATATATATACATACACACATGGTGGTGGTCCGGAACTTGGACTCCAACTGGACCATACTGTATTCTAATGAAAAACCCCTGAAATGGGACTAGATGTTCATTGATGGTGTGCCTCATGATCCGGTGCGCCTTATAGTGCGTAAAATATGGTACTGTTGTTGCGGGGGGCTAAAGAATGTTTGGGGTAATTGGCTTTTTCTGGATGGGGAGAAAAAAGAAATAAAATTAGAGAAAAAGAAATAATAAAAAAAAAGAAATGTAGACTCTTCGTAGTCTCCTCGTGTTTAAGAAATGACGGCTCAAACCGAATTCTGCACTAATCTGCACTGTCCTGTTTCCTTTTACGACTCCCCGCTGCACTGATCTGATTCACAACATCAGATAAAGAAGAAATGTGTACCAAGCCTCACACTGTAATTCACGACACCTCTCCCGGGATCTGTTGCCGGGAAGATGAAAGGACGTGCCACCGTTCGCGAACTCTGGCATGATTACGGCAGAAAAAACACACTGATCTAATCGCGTTAGAATTACTGATCGGCCGCTGATCTTAAAGTCCAATTAGCCATTAAAAGTTGATGAAAAGAATGAAATATGAATAGCGGTTTTCTCAGGGGCAGGAGAAGAGGTGTGAGGATTAGAAGCCTGAACAGTCCTTCAGGTGCAGAAGATGCATTTTACAGTCAGACGACCTTTATTCCCCCGAAAGCGAGTGATGTGACCTCAGCCGACCACAGGGACAGGGACGCTTCCCCCTGGAGAGACTGGGGTCTAAGTGTCTTTCTAAAAAGAGTCAAGTGCATGCCCTAGAGGTGCCCTGAGAACCCTGTGCTATTTCCAGCAGCTTCAGAGCCTTCCTGTGTCTTTGTTAACAGCTGGAAAAGTGGGGTTTATTTGGAAAAACTTCTGCTTTTTGCTTATTGCGGCTTAAAAGCTTTATAATCACACCTTTTTGGAAGGTGTGTGTCCTGTTAAATCTGGCGTAAAACCAACACAGCATATCCAAAAGCAGTGTGTAAGACTGGTGGAGGAGAACATGAAACCAAGTTGCATGCCATCCATCCATCCATCCATACATCCATCTTTTTGGAAGGTGTGTGTCCTGTTAAATTTGGCGTGAAACCAACACAGCATTGCAGAGATATGTCAAACATGGTGGTGGTAGTGTTATAGCATGGGACTACTTTGCTTTAATTGCTTTAATTGCTTCAATTGATGCAACCATGAATTCTGCTCTCCACCAGAATACCCTTAGAAATACCCAAAATCTAAAATCTATCTATCTAATCTACAGCTCTAAAAAATAAAAATACGAGACCACTTTGAAAATGATGAGTTTCTTTGGTTTTACCAAATTAAAACACCTCTGGAATATAATCAAGAGGAAGATGGATGATCACAAGCCATCAAACCAAACTAAACTGCTTGATTTTTTGCACTATGAGTGTAAAGCATCCACAAAAGTTATCCAAAAGCAGTGTGTAAGACTGGTGGAGGAGGACATGAAACCAAGATGCATGCTATCCATCCATCCATCCATCCATCCATCACACTTTTTGGAGGGTGTGTGTCCTGTTAAATCTGGCGTAAAACCAACACAGCATTGCAGAAACATGTCAAACATGGTGGTGGTAGTGTGATAGCCTGGGGCTGCTTTGCTTGAATTGCTTTAATTGATGCAACCATGAATTCTGCTTTCCACCAGAATACCCTTAGGAATACCCAAAATCTAAAATCTATCTATCTAATCTACAGCTCTAAAAAAAAAAAAAATAGAAGACCACTTTAAAAATGACAAGTTTCTTTGGTTTTACCAAATAATAAAAAAAAACTCTGTAAAAACTTTTTTTACAGTAGAAATAAAGGAATATGTCTCACAGTTCCAATTTCTTTTGGAGGAGGCTGTAAATAATACCATGATCCAGTATAGAGAACCAATAAAATATATTTTATTGTAGATAATGTTACGTACTGATCATGTGACCGCTGGAAAAATCGTTCCATCTCTCATCAAAGCGTAAAAGTCGTGGCTCAGGTAGAGCTTGATGTTGCGAACATTAGAGCGGCCTGGTGCTCGATCGATCCCAAGCGTGTTCAGAAGAGCGTTCACAAAGCCGTGGCGGTGCTCCGGTCATCAAGAGCCCGGTAGACAAGTCCAACGTGTTGTGAAATCAATCCCTGAAGACATAGACAGCCGGAACACCGACACTCTGGAACATTCTTCTGTCTTGTCTCAGATTTGTCTCTAAAAGGTCATCCACTCCCAGCCTGGACCCCCTCCAGTGGCTTAGAAGACACCTGATTCAACTCATCGGCTAATTATCAAGCTCTTCTTGAGTTCAATCAAGTGTAGTAGAGAGAAGACATCAAGCTGTCCATCAAGTGGTGCATTCCCATCACTCCAGGAGCTCCCTGTGAAGTGGACTACTCTACTCAGGGACATTTCAATTGAGATTCCAAACCATTGGGACCATTAGACTGTGGCGAGTAGTATGTAATGGTCTGTCTCTACACAGAAAGTTGGCTGTAGAGTTTACTACTTATCAGTCATCACTTGAAAACAGCTTTAAAACAGCTGACATATAGAGATTGACGTTCTAACTGACCTCTGAACTACATGTGTCCTTCAGATTCACCCCAAAACTGTGCATAGAGAGCTTCATGGAATGGGTTTGCGAGGCCGAACAACTGCATCAAAGCCCTACATCACCAAGCGCAATGCAAAGTGCAAAGTGGTGGATGCAGTGGATGAGAAATGGCTAAAATAACAAAATACCAAAAAAAAAAGATGCAGAGCTTTCAGACCTCAAATAATGCACGGAAAACGAGTTCATATTCATAAAGTTTTAAGAGTTCAGAAATCATCAATATTTGGTGAAATAACCCTGGTTGGTTTTTAATCACAGTTTTTTTTTTCATGCATCTTGGCATCATGTTCTTCTCCTCCACCAGTCTTACACACTGCTTTTGGATAACTTTATGCTCTTTACACTCCTGGTGCAAAAATTCAAGCAGTTCAGTTTGGTATCATATAGACAAATCTGTGCATGACTACATCCTTATGCAGCTATACACACACACACACACACACTTAGACACACACACACTTAGAAACACAAACACACACACACAGAGTCACAATTCTTTCAGTAGTGCTGATTGGACTGTGTGATATACACGAGGGGTGATTTGTCTTCATGTCCTGCATTACGACCAGGCTTGTGTCGTTGCATTCATTGCTCTCTCCTTCTTTCTCAGGTTGTCTGTCTCCCTAGCTCTCTCTTTCTTTCTCTCTCTTTCTCTCTCTTTCTCCCTCTCTCTGTCTCTCTCTCTCTCTCTCTCTCTCTCTCTCTCTCTCTCTCTCTCCAACCCTCCATACTCCTCTTCCCCCAACCCCCCCTCGTTTTTACCATCCTTTTGCTGGATAGGATGAAATGGAAGTGCATTACACACACATACACAACACACACGCACACACACACACACACGCACCATCTTCCAGTAGCCGACCTTGTAAACTCCACCCCCCCCCCCCACACACACACTCTCCAAGATGAGGATGGATGGCATCCTACAAAAATGCATCCGCTGAGGAGATTAGAGCGAGTGAGACGAAATGGAAAGACTGGAGAAAGAGGGATGAACAGTAAAGAAAGAGAGAGAGAGAGGGGGGGGGTGATGGTCAGACGAAGAGGAACGTTGAAGCGTTACAGCTGATGTTCTCTAAAAAGTTTTAGGATTGTCTGCAAATATTCAAACACTTCATTTTTACACAAGCAACATACAAATGAACTGAACACAGCTGCAAACAATACTGATAATGTTGGACAAGAAATATCTCGAATAAACAAACACCTGGAAAAGGAGAGGAAAACAACTTAAACACAGCTGGAAACAATAACGCTAAAGTGGGACTAGAAACACCTAGAAAAAAAGGAAGAGTAAAAAATGAAACACAGCTGGAAACAATAAAGATAATGTTGGACAAAAAATATCTGGAACAAGAAAACACCTGGAAAAGGAGAGAAAAACAAATGAAACACAGCTGGAAACAATAATGATAATGTTGCATGAAAAACATCTGGAATAAAAAAACACCTGGAAAAGGAGAGGAAAACAACTAGAAACACCAGGAAAAGAAAGAGTAAACATTAAACACAGCTGGAAACAATAAAGATAATGTTGGACGAGAAACATCTGGAATAAAAAAACGCCTGGAAAAAATAAATAAATAAGACACAGCTGGAAACAATAATGATTGTTGAACGAGAAACATCTGGAATAAAAAACACCTGGAAAAGAAAAAGTAAAAATTAAACACAGCTGGAAGCAATAAAGATAATGTTGGACGAGAAACATCTGGAATAGAAAACACCTGAAAAAAATAAATAAATAAAACACAGCTGGAAACAATAAAGATAATGTTGGATAAGAAACATCTGGAATAAGAAAACAATAACAATTGGCAAAGGAGAGGAAAACAACTTAAACACAGCTGGAAACAATAATGATAATGTTGGACGAGAAACATCTGGAATAAAAAAAAACACCTGGGAAAGAAAAAGTATAAAATTAAACACAGCTGGAAACAATAATAATAATGTTGAACGAGAAACATCTGGAATAGAAAACACCTGAAAAAAATAAATAAATAAAACACAGCTGGAAACAATAAAGATAATGTTGCATGAGAAACATGTGGAATAAACAAACGCCGGAAAAAAATAAATAAATAAAACACAGCTGGAAACAATAAAGATAATGTTGCATGAGAAACATGTGGAATAAACAAACGCCTGAAAAAAATAAATAAATAAAACACAGCTGGAAGCAATAAAGATAATGTTGAACGAGAAACATCTGGAATAAAAAAACTCCTGGAAAAGAAAAAGAAAAAAATAAACACAGCTGGAAACAATAAAGATAATGTTGGACGAGAAACATCTGGAATAAAAAAACGCCTGAAAAAAAAAAAATAAAACACAGCTGGAAACAATAATGACAATGTTGAACGACAAACATCTGGAATAAAAAAAACACCTGGAAAAGGAGAGGAAAGCAACTAGAAACAACTGGAAAAGAAAGAGTAAAAATTAAACACAGCTGGAAGCAATAAAGATAATGTTGGACGAGAAACATCTGGAATAAAAAAAACACCTGGGAAAGAAAAAGTAAAAAATTAAACACAGCTGGAAACAATAAAAATAATGTTGGATAAGAAACATCTGGAATAAGAAAACAATAACAATTGGCAAAGGAGAGGAAAACAACTTAAACACAGCTGGAAACAATAAAGATAATGTTGGACGAGAAACATCTGGAATAATAAAACACCTGGGACAAGAGAGGAAAGCACAGCTGGAAACAATAATGCTAAAGTGGGACTGGAAACATCTGGAACGGTAAGGTGCAGAAACATCTGGGGAAGGAGAGGATTCACACCGTTCGTATTCCAGCAACTACCTCTAATAACAAACCTCATGAATATGCAACAGCCAACTCCAGGGGGAGGGGCCAGATTGAAGCAGGCTTTAATTCACACGGTTTTAAACAGGCATTAGCATATTGATAAATATTGCAGGCGTGATGTAGAGCTGTGCGCTGTATAAGTGTGTGTTGGGTAGGGGTTGCTGGGGGTCGGGGGTCGGGGGGGGGGGCATCAGTAATGAAATCAAACACACGGTCGGGTTTGATTTAACCTTCGTCTCTTCAGGAAAAGCGGGCGTGACACTCCGGCGGCGTAAACAGGCCAAGCGCGGATAGCTGACCATCCATCAATATGAAAATCAAATCAGCATCGCCTCGTCCGCCGCGTCCCGCATATAGATTAAAGAGTGAATCCGTCTCGCGGCGCCGACGCCTCGTTAATCACTAATCGCTGACAGAGACCAAGTTTCCCTACCAGCGAAAATGACGGGAGGATATGAGGGATCAAACAAGGCCTTTGAAGTGAAGGAAGGTGCTGCATCGGAACGTCAGCCGGTCCTAAAGATCCGTTAATCTGGACGGGTTTTGAAGATGAGTGTAGAACCAGGGCTGGCTGATGTTCTTACTGGGTGGTATTTGATTGATGCAGGTCTTTCTGAACAGTGACTTTGTCCTTATCTTGTCCTTGTTGGTGGTTCTACTACAGGTTGTGGTTTTATGGATATAATTGAATAAACCACGGTTACATAATAAATAAATTAAAATAAAAGTTTAAAAATCTGATCAATCTTTAAAGGCTTGCCTTGTTGTTTTGTTGTCTTGCATTGTCTTGTCTTGTCTTGTCTTGCATTGCATTGTTGTTTTGTTGTCTTGTCTTGTCTTGTCGTTTTGTCTTATTGTCTTGGCTTGGCTTGTTTTTTCTTGGCTTGTCTTATTGTCTTGTCTTGTCCTGCCTTGTTCTCTTATTGTCTTGTCTTGTCTTGGCTTGTTGTCTTGTCTTGGCTTGTCTTGTTGTTTTGTCTTGTCTTGGCTTGCCTTGTTGTTTTCTTGTTTTGTCTTATCTTGTATTGTTGTCTTGTCTTGTCTTGGCTTGTTGTTTTGTTGTCTTGTCTTGTATTGCCTTGTCTTGTTGTTTTGTCTAATTGTCTTGTCTTGTCTTGCATTGCTTTGTTGTTTTGTTGTCTTGTCTTATTGTCTTGTCTTGCCTTGTCTTTTTGGCTTGCCTTGTATTAAATAACTTTGAACTTTATCCTCAGGTGTAGTCGAAAAGAAGAAACTGGCACTCATCAGGACCACCCCAGTAAAGGAAGAGCAAGAGTTACCTCTGTTGCACAGGATAGTTTCTGCTAGGTTCCGCAAGGTTAACAAGAATCACAGATAAGAGCACCCTAATGCTTCACAGAGTATTTTGGTTCGCTTTCACCTTTTTATGTTGAATGTTCTGAAGACATTACACAAAAGAATGTAATTGGTTAACGACTCAACTATTAAATCATTAATTAAGTTTGTAAATACAGTTTAAAGCAAAGTAATGAAACTATGAACATGTCATTAGATTGAGCTTAAGAGTGCTGTTGGAAAAGGTGGGGGTTAACCTCCTGAGACCCAGACTTGTGCATTTTTAATTTGTCCTTTTATTTTAAAATAATAAGTATAAGCATAAGTATAAACTATAGTACTTATAAGTTTATACTAGAAGTATAAAAACTAAACTTTATACAAGACTTTATACAAGAAGATATTTTGCAAAAGTTAAAAAACCCATTTGGGTTCAGAAGGACCCAATCAGTCCAAAAACAACAAAAAATGCTTTCTAAGTAAATAATCTAGCACAAAAATTTAATGCAAATCTTTACCTGGCCCATGTTAATGTCTGGACTGGATGTAGAAACCTTTGACTGGGATTCCTGTCATCATGTGACCAATAGATGGTAAAGGCAGCATCTCCATATAAGGCCAAAGACTCAACGTTTTAAAAAATGAAGCGTCACGGTGCAAAGGAGCAGAAATGTAATGTCCACGTATGAGGGCGCAGGGTCTCAAGAGGTTAAGAAACCGGTACCATCCAGTAACATGTTTATGAGCCAGTATCCTGACCTCTGACCTTTTAGCTTTCCATAATTCTTTTACGGGCAGCAGTAAAGCCTGAGTGGGCTTTTCATTAGAAACTCTAATCAGTGGGAAAAGACAGGGGTGGACAGCGCTGAGGGCGGGGGCGTGCCCCCTAACTGGACATATGCCATGACTGCATATGAGCTACAGTCTAAAGCACTGTTTAATTTAATAAATGAGCAAAGAGTGGAAATTAGTTTGTGTAACACTTAAAGATCAGCGGTTTGGGTTGCATTAAATCCTTTAATGGAATAATTAATTCCTTCATTACTGTTGATTGTTGATGAAAGCAGGCTAATTTGGATATTAACCTGTTAATTTAATCGTGAAGACTGAAAAGGTTAAACAAAAGTTTTGAAATTTGTTAGTGAAACTGCTAAAACTTATTGAAGCTGATTTTAAGACAGGTCAAGGCAAGTCTCAAGCTGATTTCTGAGCCTGAGTCAAGTCCTGAGTCTGTACAGACAAGTCCCAAATTAAGTCTTAAGTCAAGCTGAATCTCAAGTCTCAAACTTATGAATTGAAGTCCCGAGTCTGTACTGACAAGTCCTAAGTTAAGTCTTACGTCAAGCTGAGTCTTAAGTCTCAAACTTATGAATTTAAGTCCCGAGTCTGTACTGACAAGTCTCAAAGTAAGCCTAAGTAAGCCAAGCTGAGTCTCAAGTCTTAAACATATTCAGGACAACTATGAATTGAAGTCCCAAGTTAAAGTCAAGGTGAGTCTTAAGTCTTGTCTAACAAGTTTTGAAATTTGTTAGTGAAACTGCTAAAACTTATTGAAGCTGATTTTAAGACAGGTCAAGGCAAGTCTCAAGCTGATTTCTGAGCCTGAGTCAAGTCCCGAGTCTGTACAGACAAGTCTCAAGTTAGGCCTAAGTCAAGCTGAATCTTAAGTCTCAAACTTATGAATTGAAGTCCTAAATCTGTACAGAAAAGTCCCAAGTTAAATCTTAAGTCAAGCTAAGTCTTAGGTCTCAAACTTATGAATTGAAGTCCTGAGTCTGTACTGACAAGTCTCAAAGTAAGCCTAAGTAAGCCAAGCTGAGTCTCAAGTCTTAAACATATTCAGGACAACTATGAATTGAAGTCCTAAGGCTGTACAGGAAAGGGTCAAGTTGTGAGGCAGTAAAGGCAAGTTTCAAGTCAAGTCTTGAATACAAGCAAATTTCAAGTCCAGACTTAAATAAGGCAATCTTAAGCTAAATTCTATGTCAGTATAGACACATATCAGGTCAAGTCTTGAGTCAGTACAAGCAAGTCTCAGGTCATGTCTTGAGTCAGTACACACAAGTCTTAGGTCAAGTATTGAGTCAGTACAGGCATATCTCAGGTCAAGTCTTGAGTCAGTACAGGCAAGTCTCAGGTCAAGTCTTAAATCAGTACAGGGAAGCCACAAGTTAAGACCTGAGTCAGTACACACAAGTCTTAGGTCAAGTCTTGAGTCAGTAGAAGCAAGTCTCAGGTCAAGTCCTAGGTCAGTACAGGCAAGTCTCAGGTCAAGTCTTAAATCAGTACAGGGAAGCCACAAGTTAAGACCTGAGTCAGTACACACAAGTCTTAGGTCAAGTCCTGAGTCAGTACAGGCAAGTCTCAGGTCAAGTCTTGAGTCAGTACAGGCAAGTCTCAAGCTGATTCCAGAGTCAGTACAGGAAAGTCTCAAGCTGATTCCAGAGTCAGTACAGGCAATCTTAAGCTAAATTCTATGTCAGTATAGACACATATCAGGTCAAGTCTTGAGTCAGTATAAGCAAGTCTCAGGTCATGTCTTGAGTCAGTACACACAAGTCTTAGGTCAAGTATTGAGTCAGTACAGGCAAGTCTCAGGTCAAGTCTTGAGTCAGTACAGGCAAGTCTCAGGTCAAGTCTTAAATCAGTAAAGGGAAGCCACAAGTTAAGACCTGAGTCAGTACTGGCAAGTCTCAGGTCAAGTCTTGAGTCAGTAGAGGCAAGTCTCAGGTCAAGTCTTGAGTCAGTATAGACACATCTCAGGTCATGTCTTGAATCAGTACACACAAGTCTTAGGTCAAGTCTTGAGTCAGTACATTCACATCTCAGGCCAAGTCTTAAATCAATACAGGGAAGCCACAAGCTAAGTCTTGAGTCAGTACTGGCAAGTCTCAGGTCAAGTCTTGAGTCAGTACAGGCAAGTCTCAGGTCAAGTCTTAAATCAGTACAGGAAAGCCACAAGCTAAGTCCTGAGTCAGTACAGGCAAGTCTCAGGTCAAGTCTTGAGTCAGTAGAGGCAATTCTCAGGTCAAGTCTTGAGTCAGTACACACAAGTCTTAGGTCAAGTATTGAGTCAGTACAGGCAAGTCTCAGGTCAAGTCTTGAGTCAGTACAGGCAAGTCTCAGGTCAAGTCTTAAATCAGTACAGGGAAGCCACAAGTTAAGACCTGAGTCAGTACACACAAGTTTTAGGTCAAGTCTTAAGCTGAATCCTGAGTCTTGAGTCAGTACAGGCAAGACTGAGGCTGATTTAAGAGTCAGTACAGGCAAGTCTCAAATTAAGTTGTCTCAATACAGGCAGCTGTCAAGACAGAACAGCCAATGTTCCAATTGATAACCGAGTCAGTAGAGGCAGCCGCAGTTGTTGAGGATGTTGCTGTCCACACCAGGAGCTTGAGGAACAGATTTAATGATGTCCAGTTCTTTTCCTGTTACGAAACAAGCATTTCACGACCCAACATTACTAAACTGTTTCCGACACGTTGGACGAGCCAACAAAGGCCAATGCTAAGTCCAGCAATCGCTCGGCGACCCACACACACACACACACACACAGTGAACAGAAGGCCTAATCAGAAGCCCTCAAGCGCCTGGCATGACAATTTTATACGCTTCACGTCGCATTGTGTAAAATGTAACATGGCGCGGCCATTATCCAAATAGCCCCTCCGTTCTGTCCGCTCTGTCTGGACTGTGATAATAGAGCATCAGTGTGCAGATGGGGGGAGACCTGGAGGCGGCCGGGGGGCTTTCAGATGGTTTTAGAGACGATCGTTATTGAAATGGGCCGCAGATTCTGAACAGCGGCATTAGACAATTATTTAATCTCCCATTATGCTCCACTGCAAATGATTTTAGTGTGGGCGAGGGCCAGTGACTCATACTGAAACTTCCTTCTCTCTCTCTCTCTCTCTCTCTCTCTCTCTCTCTCTATCTCTCTTTCATTCAGTTTCTTTCTCATTCAGTCTCTCTGTCTCTCTCATTCTTGCTCTTTTTTTTCCTGTGGCAGTTCGTGTTCTGTCTTTCACTTTCTCTTTAAGGTTCACTATCACTCGCGTTCTCCCACTGTCTTACTCTCTCTGGGCGCTTTTCCACCGGCATGGTGTTGGGACTGGTGCCAGGTTCCCCAAACGGTTCTTTGCGTTTCCACCGCAAAATCACAGGTTCTGGGTCAGAAAAGCCGGTTCCGTTCTTGCCCCACAATCTTGCTGGTCTGGAACCAGCGAACCTGTGACGCGAGCGGCCAAAGGGTGGGGCGTTGAAGCGTCTCTGGGGCAAAGTTGTTTTAAAAACCTCACCTCCATTCTCAGCTAAGAGCAGCAGAAGCAGCTAAATGAATGAAAATGAATCAACAGCACAAGTTTTAAAAGAAGCTTGGGTTGCCATGTTGTTTTCAATCGTCCCCCGACTTTTGTTGACGCCCACATTCACATACGTAGAGAGTGACTCCTTGAAGCAGTGGAAACGCGGGCCGGTTCTTAAAAGGTTCGCAGGTTCGCAGGAACCGGCTCCAGCTCTGGCTCCGGCACTTTTTTGGTGGAAAAGAGGTATCTGTCTTTCTAAATCTAAAATTCTCTCAATCTCTTATCAACTATCTCTGTCTCTCTTCTCATCTCTCTCTATCTCAACTATCTCTGTCTCTTGTGTCGTGTCTCTCTTTTCACATCTATTTTTTCCACTGTCACTATTTCTGTCTGTCATTCACTTATCATTTCTCTGTCCTAATGTCTATCAGTCTTTCTCCAACTCTCTCTATCTCTCTCTCTCTCTCTTTCTCTCTCTCTCCTCAGCTCTCTTTTTCATGTCTCAGCCAGTCTCTTTCTCCCTCTCTTTGTCATGTCTTTCCCTCCATCCCTTTTTCTTATTTCTCTCTGTCTTTTAATCTCTCAACAAAGTCTCTCTTTAGGTCTTTCTTTTCCCCCCTAAACTCTCTCCCTCACTCTCTCTTGTTTTGTCTCTCTTTCTCGCTGTCTCTTTTTACTTCTCTTAAGGCCTCCTCTTCCCTATCTCTATATTTGTGACTGTCTGTCTTCAGGTCTCTTTTCCTGTCTTTCTCTTCATGTGTCTCATTCCATCTCTCTCTAACTTCGTGTTTTTTTGTCTATGTCTGCCTCTCTTGCTTTATGTGTGCCTCTTCATCTCTACTGCAAATCATGTCTCTTTTCTCATCTCTCTCTCTCTCTCTCTTTGTCTTTTAATGCGTATTATCTCTCAGTGCCTCTTCCACTTTCTCTCTCTTTATGTCGGTCCTTCCCTGTCTCTCTTAATGTCTCTCTTCTCATGTCACTCTTTTCATCTCTATCTTTTTTTACTGAACTTTTTTTTCTCCCTGTCTATCAATCATTCTCTCATGGTCAACTTTCTATATGGCTCATATCTCTTCCTGTACCTTTCATGTCTCTCTGTCTCTCAATCTCTATCTCGCTTTGTCTCTCTCTCTTGTAGCGAGTGCAGGCAGTCACCCCTAGTAGTGATATGAAGGACACTAACAGCTCAGCAACATGTACAGGACATTCTGCAGCCACTTGTGTTGTCTTTTATGGCAAGGCTTCCATTTGGCATTTTTAGCAGGACAATGCTCAGGAGGACATCTTCCTGTATCTCTCTTTCCACATCTCTTTTTTTTCAAGTGTCCCTCTGTCTCTCTCTCTCTCTCTTTGTGTCTGTCTCAAATGTCTCTTATTTTGTCTCTCTCTCTCACATAGCGAGTACAGTCAGTCCCCAATTAATGGACATCCTGCAGCCACATTATGTTGCCTCAAGGCTTCCATTTGGCATTTTCAGCAGGGCAATTCTTAGAAGGACAATGCTCAGCAGGACAATGCTTACTCACATTTAGCAAGGGTTTCTTAGGAAAGTCTCTGCCAGATTGCATCTGTCATCTGTCTATCTCTCTGTCTCTGCCTCTCTTCAGGTCTCGCATTCCCTGTCTTCTTCTTCAACTGTCCCTCCATCTATCTCTCTCTCTCATCTGTTCTTTCCTCTCTCTCACTGTCTCTTTCAATATGTCTCTCGTCAACCACCCCCCACCCCCACCCCCGAACACACACAAGCGAAGGCTGGTGTGGGTCAGCAGCCTCCACCAGAAGTCACGGTGGTTTGAGGAATGTACGAGTTCAGTGCTACTGGGGCGTTCCATTACACTCCATCACACTTAAACCTGTCGCTGCGCTCCGGCAGGGAGGCGTGACGACGGCGGCGATGACAGCGGCGATGATGATGATGATGTTGATGTTGATGGTGACCTTTGTTTGATCTCTGAGGGGAGATTTCACATGCATTCGATAAAGCTTGCTGTCACAGACACAAAACCGCCTGCTGCCTCAGCATCTTCTCGACTACAGAGTTTTCTAAAGAGTCACCTCCTGTTTTACCAGCATTAGTGCTCCACCATCCAGAGCACATACAGGACCAGAACGGGGGGAACACCCCATAATCTAACCAGACAACCAATCATTCTAATGCTATCAGCAACCCACAACAACCTAGAGTTGGAATGGCCTCGATTTCCTGAATATGATATGCATTCCAAATTTCTGCAAAACTCGACCCTCAGTCCACACAAGTGGATGTAAAAGTTTGAAATGTTTCCCCCAGTGCACTAAAAATGGTCTACCATTTTTTTGGTAGTTAACCTCTTGGTACGAAATCGCTGACTACCAGACATGCCTCTAAGACACCCTTTAAAACTTTTTGCCCAGTTGACAGGATTTGAGAGAGGTTGTATCACTGAAATGAGAGAAGCATCTAGCTCGTCCATCTAGGTCGTCCATCAGCCAATCATCATGGCCTTAATTTGCACTTGTTGATGTTGACGAATCCTGACTCTGATGATGGTTCTGTTTTAGTATAGAGACCTTATGGTGAACTCTTCGATCCTTCCTTTGCTAACAGTCTGGAAAAGATTCCAAATTCCAAAGCCATTTCTAAAGTTTTGGGTCTCCAGTAAACCACAGTGAAAGACATTGTCCACAAATAGCGAAAACGTGGAACAGCGGTGAACCTTCCTAGGATGGGCCAGTCAACCAAAATTACCCCAAGAGGGCAGCGCCAACTCATCCAAGAGGTCGCAAAAGACCCTAAAACAAGATCCAAAGAACTACAAGCCTCACTTGCCTCAGTTACGTAAGGTCAGCGTTCATGACTCCATTATAGGAAAGACACTGTGCAAAAATAGTTTGCATGGCATATTGCCAAGTCAAAAACAACTGCTGAGCAAAAAGAACATTGAGACTCGTCTCAATTTTGCCAGATAACATCTTTTCTGAAGATACTCTGAGGTCTGAAGAGGTAAAAGTCGAACTTGTTAGAAGTTGTGTGTCCCGTTACATCTGGAGTGAATGTAACAACGCATTTCAGAAAAAGAATAGCATACCTACAGTAAAACATGGTTGTGGTAGTTTGATGGTCTGAGGCTGTTTTGCTGCTTCGGGACCTGGAAGACTTGCTTTGATAAAAATGAAACAATGAATTCCGCTGTCTACCAAAAAAAGTCCTGAAGGAGAATGTCCGGCCATCTGTCCGTGACCTCAAGCTGAAACGTGCTTGGGTTCTACAGCAGGACAATGACCCAAAACACATCAGAAAGTCTATTGAGATGCTGTGGCATGACCTTATCAAGGCGGCTCATGCTGGAAAACCCTCCAAAGTAATGGAATTACAACAATTCTAAAAAAAAAAAGAGGAGTGTTTGTTTGTTGTAGGTTTAAGAGGTTCGGATTTTTCTCCATTAATAATAAAATAAAAAAACCTTCATTTAAAAACTGCATTTTGTGTATATTATGGATTATACTGTTTAGACTTGACTGTAGACGCATTGCATTGGCATGAAAGCATAGCGACAGAGCCAGGACTATACATGTATCCAAGCTCATCATGCACTGGATAACCTAATCCCTGCTCCCACCCTCCAGATTCGGCTACCGGCCATCGCAACACACACACACACACACACACACACACACACACACAGTGCTTTTGGTTTATCCCACATTATCCTCCACGATTATTTCGTGATTTTTCAGCCTGTCTATTTTTAGCCCCATCCTTGTGTCACCATGCGTCATAATCCAACTGTACTGTAGTTTCCCTCGTCCAGTCAGAAAACAGCAACACACACATTTCTCATGTGTCCAGTTTTTTTACACACTTTATCTATGGTGACAGATCAATAATTAAAAAGCCTGACTTCCAGAGACTTCCATCAGTCCGGCCGGACAAGTGATAGGAGAACCTGGAGAGGTTTGGATATCCATTGGTGTCGGGCCTTAGTTTTGACTTGATTTGTGGAGTACAGACAACAGGCAACATTGTCAGAGTGTGATTATCTAATGACCCCGGGAGATCTAAATATATCAGCCTAACTAAAGCAAAAAAGAGCCAGAAGGTAACATAGACACGGAGGCACCCGGAAACACCGGCTTCCACCCACTCTACCGTCCACAAACCTGAGTGATCACGTGCAGTAACGATTGAGGATTTAAGTTTTAAGCAGTCTCAGTTTGAGTCACGGTACCTTTTGAAACTTTGAAAACAATTCCGATAATTCCGCCAATCTGCCACTATGATCAGGAGATCGCTGGGTCGAATCCCTGTCATGCAGCTTGCCATCAGCTCTGCCAGATTCCTAGGAGAGCACAATTGACCTTGCTCTCTCTCTCTCTCTGGATGGGTACAGTAGTAGATGGCACTCTTTCCCCTCATCACTCTGAGGGTGATGTGGATCAGCACGAGGCTGCGTCTGTGAGCTATTGTATCGGAACCGAGTCGCTGCGCTTTGTCTCCGAGCGTTAGCGCCGTGATGCTGCTCGGCAGTTCTGCATCAGCAGCAGTTCAAAAAAAGAGGCGGAGTCTGACCTCACCTGTGTGACACCCTCCTTGTGTTGTGGTAGTTATATGCAGCTGACTAGCACCTGAATGAGCGGGAGAATCGCCCTGGCTAAATTAGGGGAGAAAAAAATGGAAGAAAATTTGAAATAAATCTTTAAAGACAATGTTTGCAAACTTTTGTTTCTCTTTCGAAAGTTAAGGAGTTTAAGGTGTTTTTTTGGTTTTTTTTTTTTTAGAATATGGACCCTTTAAGACGAGCCCTCCCACTGTTTCCTTTCGTCCAGGCGAAAGCTAGCGGTGGCCATTGAGAAGCGGATTGCTTTTTCATGAACGTATTTCCCTCCAGTGGTGGGGTGGGAAGAGAAGTCCGTAGCAGTGGCCCTCTGACTGGATTATGGTGCTTCAGTAGAGGAGACATTGAGTGTGTGTGTGTGTGTGTGTGTGGAACAGGAGTGTGTGTGGGTGCTGTTATAGCCGGTCAGACTGAGAGAAGCACGACCGCGCTGAATGGATTATGGTGCTTCTATCAGAAATGTGTGTGTGTTTGTGTGCATGCACGTGCCTGACTCCTGCCTCACTGTGTGTGTGTGTGTTTCTGTGTGTGTGTTGCTGTTGGCCCCTGCGCAAAGTGTGCGCTGAATGGATTAGGGCGCTAGCAGTCATTCTTTTAAAACACACACATTTCCTGTGGCGCTGCCACAGTTTCTGCGGAGGTTTCATCTATTTGCGGTGACCTGGTTTTCCCTCCATTCGCAGGTGATTGCATCTCCGGGATGAACAATGTCGGCGCCTCGATTATCCATACAGCTCAATCTCCTGCCCCTATATAGCAGCGCCGCCGTTCAGCGGAAGGGACAGCATGTTTCAAATATAAGTCATTTCGCTCAGGCGGAATACCGGGAACTGCGATTTAAAGCCACATCAAAATCTAATCTCAATTTTTGCCTTACTTCCAAAACACTGACTTCAAAGTGGCCTGTTTTCACGGTTTAGTTTGAACACACTGTGCCTCGCATCAGCGTTCATCCCTGCTATAGCTAAAAGTGTGCAGATTACCGTGGGTTACAGTACAAATCAATACAACATTTCCCATGCAGTATTTTTAAAGTTAAAAGTCAAAATTCATCATTTGAGCATCCAACCCTTTCCAACTAGTGCTAGTTAAAAGCATCCTTGGGCACAACCTTGTAAAACCTGGGTATACTCTTAAAAGTAATTTTTGTTTTAAAAAGCTAGCAAGGCCGAGCAAGTTACACCAACTGAGTTTCAGTACAAATCAATACATTTTCCATCCAATATTTTTAAAGTTAAAAGTTAAAATTTATAATTTGATTCCAAAAATGCTGCTTGCACAAGTATCCAACCCTTTCCAATAAGTGCTGGTTAAAAGCATCCTTTGGTAAAACCTTGTAAAATCTGGGTATACTCTTAAAAGTAATTATGTGTTTTAGTCAAATAACTTAAAATTATGATGTTGAGTGAACTTGTTGCCCAAATCAAGTAAAAAAAAAAAAAGCAAGTTACACAACCTTTTAACTTTTAGCTAGCTAACAGTGTACAGATTATTGTGGGTCACAGTACAAATCCAGTATTTTTAAAGTTAGAAGTCAAAATTCATCATTTGTTGGCAAAATGCTGTTTGCACAAGCCTCTAACCCTTTCTATCCAAGTCTATTAAAAAAAGCAAGTTACACAACCTTTCAAATAATGTTTCAAATATAAGTCATTTTTTAAGTGGAATACCGGGATCTGCGGAATCTAATCTTAGTGAGATGGACAACAGTTAGAAACGTTATTAAAATAGACATTTTTACACTAATAACAGTCTTTGCTAAGTTACATTATAACGTGTAATAATGCCCTGCTTCTTCCGCTTGAAGGGAGTTTTTTTTCTTGCCACCTTGTTGTGTCGCCATGGTAATTGGCATCTCTGTGGTGCTGCTCAAAAGAGGCGTGGACCTGTTTTTCTCTGTAAAGCTGCTTTGTGACAACTTTTGTTGTAAAATTCTCTATAGAAATCTGCTTACTTACTGTAAATGCGATGTCTGTTGCCCAAACCTAACCTTTCATGGGTGTGCACTTGTTTTTTTTAATATATTGAGTAGCATACAGGCCGCTTACAATGTTAGCGGTTAGTGACGCTAACCTGTTGTTTTTGTTTTTGCTTTTAAAACAATAAATCTGGTACTTAAAAAAAACTAAATGTTGTAAATCCCTCCATACAACAGCTTTTTTTTAGCTTTTGTTCGTAATGGTGTAAAAAGGTTTCCAATGAAGTAAACAAATGAAGCATCGATGCTAAATGCTAACCACTAACCACAGTCATTGACTGGCTCTACACTGGATGCTATGGGTAAAAGCTTTAGCGTTAGCTTTCACCGCATTATCATGATATATAAGTGAGCAATTTGCTAAATGGGTGCAGCGGGATAGCATGAGGTGTTATCGGGTTACCAGGCGTTGCATTAGTCAGATTTTCCACATCTGTTCATCTCTGAGGGGAAAAAACACCTTTGACCTCATTTGACATCAGTCACTTTCAAAATACTCACACACACACACACACACACACACACACATAAAAACAGATTTCCTAATGATTTTTTTTATACAGAAACTCAGCGCTAAGCATTTACAACACACACACACACACTTAAAATTTCTCAATGCTAATAATGCTAATCAGAACAGGTACACAGAGACACACAAAGATATACACACTCTTTCTCTTCCTCTCACACACACACGTACACGTACACACACACACATACACGTACACACACACACACACACTTACACACACACACACACACACACACTTTCCCTCTCTTTCTTTTTTTCCCCCATGTTAATAAGTAGCACGCTATCACAGCTTCTCATCTTTGTATTTACAGCTGTGCGCTCCTGTGACTGCTCTGGCAACCCGCTGATGAGGAATAATTACTACAGTTATTAAAGCAGATTAGGATCCAATACCTGAATGTAATGATGATTGTGATTATGGGATACCTAGAGAGTTAAAGGTGATTGTCGGAGGGATTAAACCAGGGTGGGGTGAGCAGTGTGTGTGTGTGTGTGTGTGTGTGTGTGTGCTTGGTGAGGTATGAGGTCATTATGTGAGTGTATGAGGGTGTGTCATCATTTTAATGCTGATGCTTCCACTCACTGGTGGCCACTTTATTAGAAACACCTACTACTGAATCTTGTGCTTCCACGCACAGGTGGCCACTTTATTAGAAACCCTTACTGAATCCAATCACTGGCGGACACTTTATTAGAAACACCTACTGAATCTTGTACTTCTATTCACTGTCCACTTTATTGGAAACACATTTTTGCACATTCTGGCCACTTTATTAGAAACACTTACTGAATCCAATCACCGGTGGCCACTTTATTAGAAACACTTACTGAATCCAATCACTGGTGGCCACTTTATTAGAAACACCTACTGAATCCAATCACTGGTGTCCATTTTATTAGAAACACTTACTGAATCCAATCACCGGTGGCCACTTTATTAGAAACACCTACCCATTTTTTAGCACTGTGTCTTTAAGACTGGTATGTTTTGAATAAGTGCTTTGTATTTTTTGTGATTAAATCCGTAAATGTTTAGTTTTCTTAGATAGTATCTATATACCTATACATTTCCATGATACTGAATGAGCTCTTCACGATAAATAAATGCTAAAGCTAGGTAGAAAAGCACTGATGTGGGAACAGTAATCCTGCTCCGACACATTTCCCAGAATTAGTTCACTTTATCATCGTTTATGTGGCGTTGCTGGGACTGCAGCTCCTAGTTCATCAAGACTTATTGTGCACGTATTCTTTACTTCTGAGAGAAAAATGGAAAATGAGGGAAAAGCCATTGGACGAAAGGTTAATTGAGTCTCGTTCGCGTACGAATTGGACTTGTCTGACTGTATTGGCGCCACATGCGTGACTGCGCCGCCGCAACTAATTTCAACACAAGATAATGCACATCAATATATCTGCACCACAGGGAAATAACTGCCTGCTAGATGCTATCTTTTTATTAGTCTTTTTCCTTCTTTTTTTCTTCTTTCCTAAGAAGTTATCATTTTATTAGTTATCTTGTGGGCGTTTTAATATTTATATATTTATTTTTCTTATCCTAATTGGCTGCACAGATTGCATTAACATTCGACAAGTCAATCGCAGTTTCAGGTCTGACCTATAGCATCATTAAGACAACAATCTTTAATTTAATCTTCCTACCTGGAAGATGAGCAACAGATAAACATGTAAAGAAATACAGTATCCAACAGAAGTGAGTGTGAGTGCAACACTACAACGCGATAAAAAAAAAAAGTTATAGTCAGTGTATTTTGCTTTGGGTACAATTTCCCTCATATTGGACACTGCATATTCAATATGGCACCTCATGGCAAAGAACTCTCTAAGGATCTGAAGAAAACGTATGGTCATTCTCAGCAAAGATGACCTAGGATATACTAACAAGAATTACTAACACGCTAAAATTGAGCTACAGGATACGTTCCACTCAGAACAGGCTTTACCAGGGTCGACCCAAGAAGTTCAAAGAGTCCAAGGGCCCTATTTTTGCAATCTTTAGCGCACTGTTACATTGAGGATCGTGCAGCTGCATTTACGTAGGTATCGTGTAAGGACATAAAATTTACACTTAGCGTGACTCAAAATGTGCAAAAGGCATGTACTAATCCTCTTAATTAATCATGGGAATGTTTTGGGAGTAAGGATGTTTTCGTTTAAAAGGCAGGTGGGCTCTGACTTTGGCACGTTTGTATCTTAACAGCGCAGCGCTTTGTGCTACTCAGCACAGGAAACTGACCTGCGCATCGGTCTGCCTGGTACTGGTCAAGAAGGTTGCCTCTTCTAAAGCTGACACACAAGAAAGCCAAGTCCAACACAAGCAGTCTAAGAGCATGGAATACTGGAACCATGTCCTGTGGTGTTTAGCATGTATGGCAGTGTGCTGGTAAGGAGTACAAAGACAACTGTTTCTTGCTTACATTCAAGCATGGTGGTGGTAGAATCAGGCACTGGGAAGCAGAATTCCAACATTTACTGTGACATCCGGAAGCAGAGCATGATCCCCTCCCTTCATAAACTGGGCCACATATCAGTTATCCAAAATAATAACAACCCTAAACAAATTCCAAACATCTCTAAGATGACAACAGCATTGCAGAGGAAGCTAACGGTAAAGGTGATGGACTGGCTAAGTATGTATCCAGAACTAAACCCAGTTTAGCATCCGACCGTTGGTTTGACATTATGAGAAAGTTAGATAGAGTTTTTTTTTTTTTTTTAATTGTGTCATTTATTTCTTCTATGGTCCCTAAAGTGCTGCACACCACTAAAGACATGGACGTGGGATTGTGGCCAAATCTTGGTTGAATAAAGTCAAATAAAAGCGAATTTCTGTTAAGGTAAGAGAATGTTAAATGGAGTTATTCACTTCTTATTGTGTTCGTTATTTCTCCTACGGTCCCTAAGGTGCTGCATGCTGCTGAAGACGCCCAGCATTATGTAAAAAAAAAGGTAAAAAAAACTCAACCACAACAGAACAATATAATATCATTTATTAGTATGATCAAAAGTTTGTTGCATGGCAACAAAGATCTCAGAAGCTTCTCAGAAATGTCTCAGGAATTAGGTTTGACTTTGTTCTGTTTGTAATTCCATGTCTGTTGTCTTCTGATCAAGTTCCCACTGCGGATTCTGAACAAACCAGGCCCAAACATTTGCTTGAAAATTCTTCCAAAGCCTCAGCAGGTGGTCGTTTGTCGCTCCTGTTGGAGACACAGTGCGTCGCATCGTGGACCTACCGCGGCGTGACGTGATGAAGCTCCGTTCTCCCGGAGACGTTTCTTTTAAACGCTTTCTGAAATGGGACTTTTAACGAGATTTGGTTGAGCGGGGGTTGCTCTGGAATATAGAGCAGCTTCTATTTTGGGACTTAATCATTAAAGTGTCCCATTCAGATGGTGGGATCTCGCTCAGTGGGCTTCTCTGCAGATCCCTCTCCGAGGACTGGAGTTACGGTCTGGATGCTGCAGCCGCCGTGGACTCTTTTACTCATAATTACTTGGCTAATTAGATGTCGATGTAGTGATCAGCGGGGGGTGAAAGAGAGAGACGGGGAAAAAAAGGACAAGGGAATTAAATCCTTAAACACTATATGTCCAAATGTTTGTGGACATCCCTAGTCCAGTAATAGGACTTTTTGGAACAGATATTCTATTGGCATCATGACTATTGCCAGGTCTAGGCTATATGCTTTATTCAACTACGTCATTATCGTCTACCAAAACGAGGCTGTAGGGGACGGAAGTAGCGTTGGACCGCTGGGTACTCTCGTAATACCGCCTCACTGCTGCGTTCCCAAATAGACTTCTCCTTCAGAAAGAAAGAAATCTTATAAAGGTCAAATCTTACATAGATTCCCCAAAGATCCCCAAAGTATTTCACAGTGAATATATTCAGAAAGTCTGTAAAGATCGCCATTTCAACTTAAGACGTATGTTACTGTGCTAGCTAGCCATGTTAATACTACCCGCCCAGCCAATTTTAGCCAAATAAACGTTAGCCAAATGACAGCAAGCTAGCTAAAACCCTCAGGTTCTCCAGCTATGACCTGACTAACCATGAACTGGTTGTTTTCTAGGTAACGTTAGTCAAGCCATATCTCTTTAGAGTAGCCTACCGTTACCGTTACCGTTAGGAGCCTGGTCCTACAAGAGTGTACACTCTCATGCTTAGCTGGACTGTATTTGGCTGTATTTAATAGTCGTGCTAACATTAAGTTTATGCCTGATTGATATTGCAGATTAATGTGGACACAAAAGTATCTTTAAGTTTCTTTAAGACACTGGTTGGAATGAGAAATTTAAAGAAGGAGGTTGTGCCCACGTTATTTGCCTGGACAGATAGTTCAGTGAAGCTAAACTGAGGCATGTGTTGTTGTGGGTTCTTTTGGGACCTCCAGGATGAGCTGTCCATTCCCTTTTGGAGGAATTTTGGTAGGCCGGCCACTCCTGGGAAGGTTCACCAGTGTTCCACTTTCCATGTTTCATCTCCATTTGTGAATAATGACTCTCACTCATGTTTCCAGACTAATAGATGTCAATGACAGTTTGTTTTCTTGTTTTCTTATCTGTTCTCAATTTTTTTTTTCAGATCAGATTCATTTATCATAATATATTGCTTTTTATGGTCTCCTTCTTTCTAACAATCACTAGCTTACCAGCTGATGTTTAGGCATGTGTAAAATGTACAAAAGTGAAGGTTCATACATTTTAAAAAGGCCTGGTATATTGATATTTACCCTTTAAACATTCATTAATTTAGCTTGATTGCTGACTTACCAATAGGTTTGGAAGGTGACAAGCAGATTCTAGGTCATCTTACCAGTATGAATAAAGAATAGAAAATAAAAGTGCAGTAAGTCCAGGTGCTTGAGGAACCTGATGGTCCTTGTTGCTTTTTTGGCTTTTTTGTTCACATTTTTTAAACAGTCAGGTCTTCCACAAGATGCCAGGATGCCATTTGGGCTGAAAGATGCTCCGGCTGTGGAGTTAATTAATTAATGTTAGTTCAGGCTGAGAGCCCACAATTAATGGCACCGGCAGTCGGCCTTGTCCGCTCGGAAAGGGTGCTGTCTCTGGATGGCGAGGACCCGATGCATCATCCCTGCAGATGTCCGAATGAAGAGCGGGTGCCTTACAAGTGACTCCCCAAATATTGAAATATTATGGAACACTGTAGACAAGCCCAGATCTATTCCTGCAAAATCTGAAGGCACCTACTCACCCTACTCACCTGTTTTTGGCCATCTGCTAGCATTGTTCATGTCCTACTGGCTGCAAAACTCACTGGAGTCTAGTATTCTTTACCAAATTCTTTATTCGGAGCCTCTATTTGGACAGGGTCTCAGCTGCTGAATTTCAATGTTCTCATATCAATTTAACGGGGACAAACTGAGGGGGGAACTATTACAATTCCGCTCCTCAAACCTCTGCAAGAACCGTTTGCGCTTCGCCTCAGATTAGGCTAATTCTGTGTTTTATCTGTGTGGTAATTATCTCTCCAATTATGTCGCAGCGGTGTAGATTTTAGGATCTTTATCCAAATTCAAATTGCTCTAAAATTATTTTCCTTTTTTCTTTTTCTTTAAACGTCTTCCTTTGTTGAAGTTTAACCGTGCACATATCTCTGGATCTTCTTTAAAAAAAAAAGAAAGCATTTAAGAAACAGGTGCAATACCTACAGAGTTAATTAGCGGATCGGAAGATTAAGGCTCATTTAGCCTGATCCTTTGATGTGATTTCATTCGAGCCTGAGGTGAATAACGTGTGAATAATGGTGGGGTGCTGAGAAGAGAAAATATGAGAAATGAAAAGATAGAAGCTTCTCAAACCGTACCTCCTCACTGCCTGTAAGTGCAGTCCTACTATTACTTGCTCTCTATGGTGTGCTGTTTGGTCTGAAATTGCAGCCCATGCCATTTCACCAGGCCATCTGGGCGAGTCCAGAGTCAAAGAGCACTTTTGGACTTTAGAACCGGCAATCCGACAACCCAAAGTTACGTTAATAAGGTCCTGAAACCACGTTTTCTCAACGCAAACTTTCTTTCACTATTCAAAAAACAGGACGATGGTCTATGTGTACATACTGGTGCCATCTCAAGAGCTTGCTGTGAAAACTCGGTCACCATTTTTAACGGAAAGTGAGGCTGTGATGGCAGGAAGTAGAAGGAAGTCCACACTCATTAACTCATTAAGCTGTTACCACGTTTTACCATGAGCCATCACAGCAAAAAGGCAAGTGTTAAATTAACTCCCACAGAGTTGATTTTAACTCTTTTTCAGGGTTAAAATCAATAGGTCCACACTCTTTTGAGTTAAATCAACACTTTCAAAATAGTTAAACATTTAACACCTTGCCAGAGTTCCTTTTTAACTCACATATGTATTTCTTTATCTTCCTAAATTGTTACACTAACACTGGAAAGAGTTAAATATATATATATATATAAATGAGAAGAAGATTAGTATATTGATATGACATTATATTATTTAATTATTATTCAGGACAGGTTAGCGTGTAATCTTAGTGCATAACCCACACTTTATCACAATTTACTGTACAAAGGATGGTAACTTGCTCTTATAGCCTACAATATATTGGCTAGACAAACAACCATTAAACAAAATATAACACAATACCCAATGAAAGTCAACCCTGGTGGGCAAGATTTCACACTGATGGTATGTTAGGATCTGGGGGACACACCCATTATGCAAATAACGTGTTTAACTGGGCGGAGTTTAATTAAATCTCTGTGGAGTTGGCCAGTATTTACTAGGTTTAGTGGGATTAACACTGAAATATTCAACTCTGTCAAATAACTCCAACACTGAAAACCATTTAACACTGAAAGAGTTAAAATTACACTTTAAGAGTGAAAATCAACTCTCAGCTGTTTAACTATGAAATTTCAACTCTCCTGTTTTTGCTGTGATGTAGAAAAAAAAAGAGGGCTGAAGAGGGAATGCCGCTAGCCTGACTGCAAGCCCGGTCAACAGCGCTGCTAATGCCCCTAGCCCGACTCTCCAAGCCTGGTCAACAGTGCTGCTAATTCCCGACACTAGCTAGCGTATCGTTAGTGCTGCTAGCCTGACTGTCCAAGCCTGGTCAATGGTGCTGCTAATTCCCGACGCTAGCTAGCGTGACGCTAGTGCTGCTAGCCATGTTGTTGATTTTTTTATTGAGTCCAAATTTTAGTCCAAGCCTGGTCAACTGTGCTGCTAATTCCCGACGCTAGCTAGCGTGTCGCTAGGTCTGCTAGCCTACCTGTCCAAGCCTGGTCAGCGGTGCTGCTAATTCTGCTAGCCCAATGCCGCTAGCCCAATAATAGGTAGCGTGTTGCTAATCAATCAATTAACCTCAATTTTGACTCGGAAGTACATAGAGGGCTACCCTCATTTTCAACGTAGTCGAGCATTTACAGAAACAGGGATTGACATGTCAAAGAAAATAATAGATAACTTTAACTATTTTAAAATAACACTAAATAAAATATAAAAATAGATAAAAAACAAAAAATAGAATTAGAATATAATAAAATAAAATAAAAAATAATTGTAATAAAGCTTGGTTAAATTGATAAAAAATTAAAATTAAAAGAAGATAAGATTAATACAACAAAATTAGTTAAAATTAGCTAAAACTAACTTTTACATAATACAATAAACACACAACTAAATGAACTAAAAATGCCGGCAGAATCATCGGCAAATCATATCGACCCATATCAGTCTAAAAGTTTAATCATTTACGGTTCCTGATATCCTTTACCTTTAAATAAATCTGATACTTCCTTCTGGGCAAAACTTTTTAGAATGATGAGAATGTTGTTGATTTTTTTAGGGAAGCAAATGTGTTTCTTTATTTGGCAACCCTCCAAATGTAATCCTGGAATGTAATGCTGTGACACACTTGATCCCACGGTTAGATATCTCATTGTTCCTCGGTTAACAAGGAGAGTCCCTGAGGTTCAATGGGTCTTTTGTGGAGGAGTTGACTTGATACCTGTATTTAGACTTGTTCCTCCAGTAATCTTAGCTCAGTTTACGAAAGTCGGGGAACACAGTTTGAAGAAGATATAAAAGAAGGCCACAGTTTTTCACAACTGGACAAAGAAGAAACTCTTACGCCAAGGGCTGTTTGAGTTCAGAGCCAATTGGTTTGGTCCTCCATTATACAAACTTCCCGGCAAACTGAGGACCCAAAAAATGGACACAGTCATATCAGACTATTATAGCTGCTGAAATAATAGTGGTATTAACCACCCTAGGCTTAAAAGACACAATTTCACTGTATCGTGTGACAGAAGGTGTCAGGGGGTAATTAGAGGTGCCTTCAGAGGTGCCCATTCCAAATGCAGCAAGAGCACTAAGGTTTCTATGGCTTCAGTGACCAATGGGGCACCTCTGTTATACCCTTGGGAGGCATTCAGTGTGCAAGGAGTTCATATTTGACACTTTCACTGTGGCAATTTTAGAATATTAACAGACTGATGTGCTGACTTATTCATACAAACATATAATACTCTTGATAATACTCTTCTGATATGACTGTACTGGACTCTGACTCAGTTCACAGATACTAGAACTAGACTCAAATCCAAAACCAGACTTGATCCCCGAAGACTCAAATCTACAATCTGACTTGATCTCCAGAGACTCAAATCTAGAATCAGACTCAAACTCGAATGTAGACACACAAAATTGGACATGGACTCCATCCAAAAAGACTCAAAACTAGTCTCTGACTCTCTTCACAGAAATTCAAAACTGGACTCTGACTCTCTCTACAAAGACTCAAATGTGGAGACTCAAAATTTCAAAAGAGACTCAATTCACAAAGACTTAAAACTGGGCTCTGACTCTCTCCACAACAACTGAAAACAGGCATCTAACTCTATCCAAAAAGACTCAGAGCTAGGCTCTGTCTCTCTCCACAGAGACTCAAAACTAGGCTCTGACTCTCTCCACATTTACTCAAAACTAGCTCTGACTCTCTCCACAAAGACTCAAAACTGGGCTCTGATTCTCTCCACAGAGATTCCAAACTAGTCTCTAATTCTCTACACAGAGACTCAAAACTGGGTTCTGATTCTCTCCACAGAAACTCAAAACTAGGCTCTGACTCTCTCCACAGAAACTCAAAACTAGGCTCTGACACCAGCGACTCAAATCTGGAGTCAGACTTGATCCTCAAAGACTCGAATGTGGATCTCAGAATTAAACATGGACTCTCTCCACAAAGACTCAAAACTGGGATTTGACTCTCTCCACAGAGACTCAAAACTAGGCTCTGACTCTCTCCACAGAGACTCAAATCTAGGCTTTTTTCACAGAGACTAAAAAGTAGGCTCTTATTCTCCACAAAAACTCAAAACTGGACTCTGACTCCACAGAGACTCAAAACTGGGCTTTGGATCTTTCCACAACAACTGAAAACTGGCCTCTAAATCTATTCAGAAAGATTAAAAACTAGGCTCTGACTCTCTCCACAGAGACTCAAAACTTGGCTCTGACTCTCTCCACAGACACTCAAAACTGGGCTTTGACTTAAAACTGGACTCTGATTCTCTCCACAGAGACTCAAAACTAGGCTCTGACTCTCTTCACAGAGATTCAAAACTAGTCTCTAAGTCTCTTCACAGAGACTCAAAACTGGGCTTTGACTCAAATCTGGAATCAGACTCAATCTTCAGAGACTCAAATCTGGAATCAGACTCAATCTTCAGAGACTCAAATCTGGAGGCTCAAAATTGTCCTTCCACATGGAGTCCATCCACAAAGACTCAAATATTTCCAGAGTCAAACATAGAATTGGACTCAAACGCAAGACTCAAAACTGGACATGGACTTTATCCACATAGACACAGAATTAAACTTGAACTTCTACCCAATAATTTAACTCTAGTTTGCACCTCAAAGAGTCTGAATTCTTAAAGTCTCTTGTTTGGTGTGGAAAATGGACGATTTAAAGGAGCCATGAATCTTTGGTCCAAACCAAAAGATCCAAAATTTGTTCTAGCCAAAAGTGTGTTCTTGATCCGGATCTACTGAACCATGGATTGGTTTGTTTGCAGTCTGAACACTTTTGTAGATGGTTCTGACTTGTGGACCAATACCAGGAAGCTGAAGCAAGACATTATCAGCCTTACTGGCACAAACACTCATGCTGGTAATTCCTGTATCTACTGTAACTGTAGATTAAGACTTATTTTTAAGGTGCACATGTGATGCACGGGCTCACAAATGGGGGAAAAAAAAGACCTGGAAAAGCACATTTCTTTAGTCTGCTTTATAAACTACAGTGTGAAATCAAATATAATCAAATATATACTGTACAGTATACAGAATAACGCACATAATCTTTGGTTGTGGACTTTGGTACAGATTTGCAGACATGAAAACGCCCTTGGACTTTGACTTCAACGTCAGAAAATGTGACTTTTGAACGTCTTTACTCAGCAACATGTCAATTTTCCAAAGGGACGTTATGAAGACGGACTCTGCGGCAAAAGGAATCCAATTAGCAAAATGAATTGGAATAATTAACATGAATTAAGGACTTCTATGTGTGCTTAAGTGATTGTAATTGGTCGGCAAGGGATTCTGCAGCGGCTCCCGGTCGACGCGTTTCAGTGTTTAATATGACGTCCTTCCACAAGGACACAACGTCTGGGGAAAGTGTGATAGGCTTCGTGTCAAAGTGTGTGCACGTGTGTGTGTGTGTGTGTGTGTGTGTGTGTGCTGACACAGCCAGCATATGGGCCAGCTGAACCTTACTGTATACGGCATATGTTCCAGTTTCCGAGGCCAATCAGCACCGTACCTCCAGCCCCAGTAGACCCCGGTCCTGCCACACTGTCCGCAGCTTCAGGTGCTTTTAATACCAGCAAAGCAGCAGCATCACGTCATCATCATCTGTTTTAAAACACAGATCATGACCATGGGGTCCGAGGGGTCCGTGTGGTCCATGTGGTCAAGCTGCGTTCGTGTGTATATTTAGCAAATATCGCGGCTAATGACTAACGATCACTTCTAGCTGGGTATTTTTATATTTTTTTTATATTCACGCAAAAATCTGCTGTTCTTCACTTTTTAACACGACCTGATTCGTCTGTCATTTGACAGCTGCTCTCTTTATGTTTTGCCAGACTTTTTTGATAATATAAATATATATATACATATACATATATACAGCTCACATATATGCCACTTCAGTTACTGAATTAGTTTTTTCATAATTTTCCTACTTATAGGTATATGTTTGAGTAACATTGTCGGTTTGTTCTATAAGCTAGGGACAACATCTCTCCCAAATTTCGAATAAAAATATTTAAGTCATTTAGAGCATTTATTTGCATGAAAATGAGAAATGGCTGAAATAACAAAACAAAAAAAGATGCTGATCTTTTAGACCTTAAACAAGTTCATATTCACATATTCATTTAGAAACAACAATACTATGTTGTAATATGTTTTCATATTACATGAGTTTATTATGAGTTCAGAAATCAATATTTAGTGGCATAGCCCTGAGTTTTCCTCACAGCTTTCATGCATCTTGGCATCATGTTCTCCTCCTCCACCAGTCTTACACACTGCTTTTTGGGTGATCTTATGCCATTCAATGCTGGTGGCCAATCTTTAATTAATTAACTGCACATTGCACCAGTAAGAGCAGAGTGTGAAGGTTCAATTAGCAGGGTAAGAGCACAGCTTTACTGCTCAAAATATTGCAGTGCACACTACAACATTATGAGTGACATACCAGAGTTCAAAAGAAAAAAAATTGTCGGCTGCTGTCTTGCTGGCGCATCTGTGACCAAGACAGCAAGTCTTTGTGATGTATCAAGAGCCACGGTATCCAGGGTAATGTCAGCATACCACCAAGAAGGACCAACCACATCCAACAGGATTAACTGTGGACGCTGTAAGAGGAAGCTGTCTGAAAGGGATGTTTGGGTGCTAACCCGGATTGTATCCAAAAACCATAAAACCACGGCTGCTCAAATCACGGCAGAATTCAATGTGCACCTCAACTCTCCTGTTTCCACCAGAACTGTCCGTCACCACAATAAATTATTGTGGTCTAAAACCAGGTGACTGCTCTTAATCTACTTTGAGGTTCTCTGTCCTTGTCCTGTGATCTCTTCCACTACGAAGGGTAATACTCTTAGTGCTCCATCACACCTGATTTGAGCGCACACCTTTTAGCTCATGCCGTTTGGAAAATGGTGACACAGCAGGTTTTGCTTCTCATGCCAGATGTTTGTCCAGCTGGGTCCAATGATCTGTCCATCGACCCGCACAGCCTCAGCACAGCCTCAGCACAGCCTCAGCACAGCCTCAGCACAGCCGCGCTGCCACTCGCCATCGACCGGCGTCTCTTTGGAGCGACCCCGTTACTGCTGCCCTCTGCCTTTCATTTCTGATTGGTCAATAACTGCATTGATTTTTGTTCATCCATTAGCCAAAGTGTTCGTGGGCTGCCATCACGGCAAGCCATTAGAAACACAAACAAAGACCACCGACACAGCCAAGGCTGCGGACGCTCACCGGGGGTCCGTCTCATTTACCTACAGGTCGCTCACTGCAAAGTCCTTCTTTTACCCTATGATGGTCACATTGGTTATAAGAGCAAGGGTACTATAGTCATGTGGTATGTATGTGTAATGTATATACACTATGGCTCAATCCCATTTCACCCTTGGTCCCTACCCCTCTGTTTTGCAAGGTTACACCTAGGAGAATGGGAAAGTGCCAAAGAAACCCATTAAATGACAATAAAAATGACAATAACCACTATATTACCATTGTTTAATGTATTTTATGGCCATTGTCACTTGTCAAAATGTTAGTACACTGAAAAAATTCTGCGTAAAAATTACTTTAAAAAAAGTTTCGCAACTTTCTGCACTTGCTTTTTTGAAGTAAATTTCATTTCAGATGAATTTAAGTAACTTCAACTCGGTCTTAAGACTTAAATAGAGTTACATAGAGTAAATAAGTGAACTGAACTTCAGTCAACTGAACTTCTTTTAGTAAACTTTACTTCATTTCTGCATACAACATATTACCTAATTACAATGACTTCATTTATTCAATATTACTTTAAATTTAAATATTTTTAGTTAAAACGCACATTCAAATATTTACAAAATCTCAAAAATGTAATGTAATATGTGTGTTTTAACTAAAAATATTTAAATGTCAGGAATTACAATATATTATGTATCATAAATGATTTGAGTAATATTGTATAAATTAAGTAATTGAAATTAGGTAACATTGTATGCACACAAAATAACTTTAAAATACATTGTATTACTAAGCATAGTGTCTTATACATTGATCTAATTGCGAAAGTAAGATATGTAATTAAAAACATTAATAAAAACTACTTAAAACACTGAAATAATAGCATTTGTTACCTTTTACCTGTCCCTTCTCTCTAAATATAAACTTTACCATGAAATATAATTATTAAAAAGAGATGTTTTTTTTTTTTTTTTGCATAGTTGTGCGGCTCCAAATCCCATCTATGCTTTAATGTATTTTATTGAGATTTTAAATGATAGACAAACACTGTTTTTACATACATTTTTTTGATACATGGTTATCAAAATGTTAATCAAATAAAAATCTGTTCATAAAAAGTCTTCATCCCCCTTTACTCTAAAACCCCTAAATAAAATCCAGTGCAGTCAATTGCCTTCTTCAGAAGTCACTTAATTATAGTTAATTTGTAATTTAGTCTCAGTATAAATACAGCTGTTCTGTATCAGCCTCAGTGGTTTGTAAGAGAACACTAGTGAACAAACAGCTTCATGAAAGACAAACCTACCAAGCAAGGAGAGCACTGGTCAGAGAAGCAGCAGCCAAGAAGCCCATGGTCACTCTGGAGGAGCTGCAGAAATCCACAACTCATGCGCTTCACAAATACGGCGTTTATGGACGAGTAGCAGGAAGAAATCCATTGATAAAAGAAACATATGAATTGTTGTTTGCAATTGCAGCAAACATGTGGAAGAAGCTGCTGTGGTCAGGTGAGACCAATGTTGAACTTTCTGGCCTAAATGCAAAGCGCTAGAGTATATGTAGAGTACATCCCAACTGTGAAACATGGTGGTGGGAGCATCATCAGCTGTAGAGATGCTTTTATTTTTTTTTTAGCAGCGACTGGTCAGAGTTAAAGGAGTTACACAGGGCAATCCTGGAAAAAGAAAACCTGTTGGAGGCAATGAAAGACTTGAAGCTGGGAAGGAGATGGACCTTCCGGCAAGACAATGACCAGGGCTACCTTCCCTTGGGTATTCAGTAATATATCGAATATACTACTAATGTAATGATTGTTTGTCAGCCCATAATGTTATATTGCTACAATGCTATAAAGACAAGTTACCATTTTCTAAACATTTAAAGTGTGATAAACCTTGTGTCAAGCTTTGCAATGATTTTCTGAGTTTCTGGGGTTTTTTTTGTTTGTTGAGAAAACCTTGCTTGGCACCATCTGTGTCGTGATGGGTAAGACTGAAGCCTGAAGGCTCGCTGTAGCTTCAACACCACCTCCAGAGAGCTGGAGCGCATTTGCACAGGAAAGCCTGTGATTAGCTGCATATTTACACAGATGGTGCTTTAGCTGTGTAAATTTGAGTTTTTTTTAAGTTTTAAGTTTAAGTTTTTAAGTTTTAAGTTTCTTTATTTATTTATTTATTTTTTGTATTTTTTTAGTTAACTTTTTAGTTTTTTTATGTTGGTTTGTTTTAGTTTTTCTTTTTTTTTTTAGTTTTTTTATGATCTTTGGTATGTTTTGAGTTTCTTTATTTCTTTATTATTATTATTTTTTTAACTTTTTAGTTTTTTATGTTGGTTTGTTTTAGTTTTTTTTTGTTTTCGTTTTTTTATGATCTTTGGTATGTTTTAAGTTTCTTTATTTATTTTTATATATATATATTTTTTTTTAGTTAACTTTTTAGTTTTTTTTATGTTGGTTTGTTTTAGCGTATTTTGTTTTACATTTATTTTTAGTTTCTTACTTTTTCTTTTATTATTAATTATTAGCTTGTTCATATTTTACTATTTTATGTGTTTAGTTTTTTATTTATTCATCTGTAGTTGAATTTTTATCTATTAATTATTTTTTTTCCTATGATTTTATTATTCCTACTCTTAAATTATTATTTTTTACCTTATTTGTTTTATATCTTAATATTTTTTTATTATTATCCACTGCTCAAAAGTGGGGATTTCTATCTTCCTAGTCAAATTTTATATTTCAAACTTTTCAAAAGAGGCTAAAGCCCTGGTTAGACCTCTGTTAATGCTACAGTGTAGATATAATAGACCTCACATGTTCTACTACACTGAAAAAAACTTTCTGCATTTGCTTTTTTTTAAGTAAATTTAATTTCAGATCAATTTAAGTAACTTCAACTCATTTTCAAGACTTAAATAGAGTTACATAGAGTAAAAAGTGAACTAAACTTCAGTCAATCCTTTCTTTTAGTAAACTTTACTTTATTTACTAATTGATTCAGCAAAAAGGAATTAAGTAAAGTTTACTAAAAGAAAGGATTGACTGAAGTTCAGTTCACTTATTTACTCTATGTAACTCTATTTAAGTCTTAAAACTGAGTTGAAGTTGCTTAAAATTACTTTAAATTAAATTACTTGAAATTAAGCTTACTTACAAAAAGCAAATGTAAAAAGTTGCAGAATTTTTTTTAAGTCAATTTTACTCAGCATTCCATTCAATTCTATTGAATTCAGATCTGCTTAAGAAGCCTGACCTCATTAAGTATCTGTTAGTAGAAGATGGAAGATGGTGAACTGTGATCATGAAGGGAAGCACATGGTCAGCAACAATTCTGTCTGACAAAAGAGTCTGTGGCCTTCAATCAATGACTGATTGATTGGTATTAATGACCCAACTGGTAACCCTAACCCCAGGAAACATCCCCCACCTCATTCCAACACCTCCACCATGTTGGACTTTTGAGCCAAGGCTGGTTGACTCCATTAATTCCTGCGGTTGGTGCCAAATTCTGACTCTCAGCTACTATCCAGTCGTCAACCGACCAGGGTCCACTGCAGCCTCAGCTTTCTGTTCTTATTTGACAGAAGTGGAACCAGACATGGGGTTCTCCTCAAGGTCGTAGCTCAGCCTCCTCAAGATCGGGCATTGTGGTTTTTTTTATTCTGAGAATATTTATTTTTTGCTCACCACAGCTGTACACTGCAAAAAAATCCAAAATATATGCAAATTAAGACAAATAAACAAGCAAAAAAATCTGCCAATGGGGTAAGCAAAATTTTCTTAGTAAAAGTTCTTAAAAAAAGCAATGGCAAAGTCTCAAAATGTGTGAAGTAACACCTAAATCAAGCAAAAAAGTCCCTGTTTTTGGAAACAAGAATCAGAATCACTTCTAAGTAAGAATGATTAAGATAACCATCCCTAAAATAAGCAAAATAATCTAACGCTTACAATGCTTAATAAGACAAAAAATACGAATTATTGCCTTTTCACTTGCTAAGATTTGTTTTTTTGCAGTGTACAGAGTGGATATCTCTTACTGGAGCTACTGTAGCCTTTCTGTCAGCTCTAACCCTTCTCTGTTTTTGACCTACCTTATCTGTCTCAAGAACGACAGATTCTGAGCAACACTTTTTTTTCAGCAACACTGAAAATCTCAGGAGATCAGCAGGTCTTAAAATTAAGCTCATGACAGATTCACACTAAACGATTTTAGCCCAGTTTTTTGTTGATCGGCGGCAAAAACACTGCTCACACAGTCTCGTAGTGTGTGAACTACTAAAAGATGCTCCCCAAGCCAATCGCCGACTCATCCATGACCAGCCGCAGACGCCTGGCAAATACTGTATTCGGCATGCTAGATATCTGACCCAGTCTGTGACCGGGAGCCAGGAGCAGCGGCTACATACTGCAAATGGAATTATGGAGAAATAGAGAGAACCACGGGTCTTAAACACGTCTTCTGCATTATGCAAGCTGTTTATGGAGTTGTTAAATCAGTAAATGAGTTCAACTCAAGAGGGAGCCTATGAGTGAGTGCTCTATGAGTGGAGGTGAACGGAGCTAAAAGCTAAAACCTTTAAAAATAAAAAGAGTAGCTCACTACTGGTTCTGAGAATTTCTTTAATTTTAGAAAGTAGAATAATTAGTAGAATAATGTATTTCACTAAAAAAATCAAAGAAAGCATGCCTGTATATTTCAGTTTATCTACAGAAAACAGGATTTACACTGTGAAGCACTACAAGCATTACTGCTACTGCGAGCTGATTGGTTGGCGTTCATTTTTCAGGAACAGCAATGGTGTTCCCGGGTCATGTTGGCCTTGTGTATGTTAAATTGTGCAAAAGATGTCTAAAAAAATCCTAACAAGCACTGTGAAAATATTCTTTACTAATTATTATTAATATCATCAATATTTAGTGCAATGGTGTTCCTTACCTAATAATGGTAATGGTTCAATTAGGATATTTCACTCTTTTTTCTTTTTTCATGTTTCACTACTTTCTTTTTATTTTTAAGACCAACATATAAAACACAATAGCTTCACATAACATTGAAACATAACATTGCAATTTAGTTGTAGTTTTGTTTTTGCAAAAATGAGAGATGAACCATTTTCATATTATATGTTGATTACACTAATTAAGCAAGCAGAAGATGTTTCATAATGAAAAAAATATTCTATTTCAAGACGGGTCCATTTAAACGGTAACATAAAAGGAGGGTTAAAGCAGCACTAGGCAGGATTTCCTTGATTTTTGATCTTTTTAAAGAGTAAAATTACAGCTTGAACCTCACTGCAGCGCTGCATTGGGGTGTAATAGGAGGAATAGCGGTGCTCTCGTGTCTGTGCTGGAGCTCCTCTTATCTCAAACCAGACTCTGTAAGTTTTCTGAGGCGGCCGCGACGGACGCTCGCGAGAACTGCGACCTGCTTTCCGACCTTTAGTTCTAACAGTTCTACAGACACTCTGTCAGAAGCTGGAAAGAGACCGAATATGTCTGTGAAAGCCAGAAAACGAGAAAGAGAAACTAATCCGCCTGAAACATTTATTACACTCTACAACTGTAGGGGGAGCCCACGAGCACAAAATCCCAATCCTACCTAGAGGAGCTTTAAAAGGCTTATAACTAGAGTTCTTTCTGTAGAGCAGCCAAGTGAGTCTCAACCACTGAAGGACTCACGATTACAGCACAACCAGTCGTGTAGTGTGAACCTGGCATTTAACTACTTCTGACACCAACAATAATTTACAGAGATGATTTGTTTTCCCCACACTGATGGTTAATATGAACATTACCTGAAACTCCAGGCCTGTATCTGCATGGTTTTATGCTTCCCATCGTCGCCACATGATTGCCTGATTAGATAATTGCATGATTGGATAGCTTGCTCAGTCAGTGTGGATGTAGATGTATTGTAAATTCAAATGAATTGCTGCAAAAGGCTGAGAACGTTCTAAAAAACAGCAATCGCAGTCAGGCTGTTGGCTCACACTAAGCTAACCGCCGAGTCCCTGTGGTGGTGGTGGTGGTGGGGGGGTGTTGTGGGGGTGAGTGGAAGGGAGGCTGGAGGATGGTGTGGAAGAGGCTCCAAACGAGCACAGATGTTCGGGTTTGTCAGCGCTTGCTGGAACGGCTGGAAGAAGATGCTCTGGGTCTTGTCTCGGAGATGCTCGGGACATGTGCCGTCTCAGAAGGTCCTCGTCCATATGGTGGAGCACAAAAGCTCAGCAGGAGCCCAGAGGAAGGGGGGGAGGGTTAATGAGTCTTACTGTTGTAAGAAATGGAGAATTAAAGGGCCAATATAAGGGTCATCATTAGATTAGTACCTTTTATCCTGTATTGCTGAGAAAATATATACGTTTAAAAGTTGATTTTACTCATTAGAACCGATTGCCGATTGTTTTTAACTTACTGTATTTTTCGTACTTTACAGCGAAACGTATTGTAAAGTGCATTAAGCAACATTAGTAAGGAACAGGGGTGTCGCCGTGGTTTCCTTCTAATTCTATTATTTTTGCTGCGTTGCAAAACCTGTAAAGCAAATCTAATTTACTTGTATAGTGCTTTTTACAACTGGGGTTGCCACAAAGCAGCTTTACGGAAACATGATCACAGGACAAAGAAACAGGGAAAACATTAAACATAGAAAATACAGAATACAGAACCCCCAGTGAGCTAGCTAGCGGTATTAGCTAGCGGTTCATCCCACGAAGCTTGTTTTAACACGGTAGAGGCGCAGGCTACAGTTCGATATACAAACCTCTGAGCGGCGAAAGAGCTAGCACCGTTAGAGGCTAATGCTAATGCAGCTCCAGCAGTGCTAGCTGGGGTTAGCAGCAGGCTACAGGCCAACAATACTCACCTCTAAACGGCAAAAGAGCTGCTAATGCTGCTCCAGCCTCTAAAATGTATACGTAAGGTGCTTCATTTATGGGAAAATAAAGGATTTTAAGTGCGAATTATAGTGCGAAAAAATACGGTAGGTTTATTTTATGTCTACTGTTTAAGTATACTTAAAACACAGCTTTATTTTCTCAATTTAGTACTGTGTTGTACTGACTTGAAATAGCAACTTAATAGACATTAACCCATGCATTGCCAAGTTTGTATAGTTTTTTTTTCAATTAATAAATAATTGTATTATTTAAAAAGGGCTTTTTATATTTACTTAGGTTATCTCTAGCTCTATTCAGACGGAATTCATTTCTCAGGGGGCTCTGGTGTAGTTTTCTCTTTTATGGGGGTTCATCTGTGATTTTATTCCCGTCTGGAACGATCATGTATGTGATGTTTTTCTCAGATTTCCTCAGAGAAAATTACAGGCTGAATTATCTACTGTTTTTCGCTGAACTCCGTGGTCCTCCGGTAATTTTAGCCCTGTCAGGACTCACATCTCAACTGAGTTTCGTCACCTTGTGTTTAATAAAATAGCTATTTGTCCACTGCCGCGCACCGTAATTACACTTTGGGTGAGCGTTTCGACAGTGAGTGGAAATGGAGGAGCTACTGAACGCGATGTCATGTGACTGAGAAAGCCTAAAAACTTACAGGATCTCCTGTTTTTTTAATTCCAGTCCGGATGCAAGAGTTCACAGACATCCCCCTGAGAAATTAATTCCGTCCGGATAGGGCTTGAGTCTGATATTATAGTTTGTTTAATAATTAGAAAAATATCAGTATGACAAAAATGAAGTATGATGAAAACAAAAGAAATCTGAGAGGTGAAAACACTTTTTGACGCCACTGTATTATCTGCTATAGGAAGTCCTATTCTAATGGCAGTACTTCTCCTCAAGGACTAGACACAGTGACACACACAAACACACACACACACACTTCTCGGTGCAGCTCTGCGAGAGCGTGTTCTCGCAAATCCGGGAGTTTTACGGGAGATCACCGGAGGCGCAATCTAAGAATAAGCCTTGACGTGTTGTGGGCTGTTGGTGGGCTTCGCAGCTTGGCTGACATGTTCACTACTGGTTCAGAGGACGTTCATAGGGGTGTCAGCACACATTACCCTCTCTCTCCTGTGTGCCGGGACTGGCACGGGACCCGACACGGAGCCCTGCGGCACACCGTGCCACCTCTTCAGCTGTAAACGTGCTGCCAGGCCGAGGGGAAGCCCGCTGATTCCGAAAGCCACGGGCGCGCTGCTTGTTGAAGGCATCTCCGAGAGCTTGCTGAGCTGAGCTCTTAGCTTTCGCAAGCTGAAACGGTGCATATTTAAAGCGATAGTGGGGGTAAATTACTGTTATTTCTGTACATTTTACAATTTACGTTAAGTTAACAGCAAAAAAATATTTTTCGCACTATATAGAAGCATCGGATTATAAGGCGCACTATCAAAAACGTCTATTTTCTGGTCTATTTTCATACATAAGATGCACCAGATTATAAGGCGCATTATGCGACACTAGTAAGGAACAGGGGTGACGCCATGTTTTCCTTCTCTTGTAATTCAGCAGCTGTTTAACCACGGCTAGCCTTAGTGGAAACCTTCAAACCTGACTGAACTGGAGATGTTTTAAAAAGAAGAATGGTCTAAAATACCTTCAACCAGAAGTCAGACTCTCATTGGAAGCTGAAGAAAGCATTTAGAGGAATCTATTTAATATTTCTGTAAATCCTATAAGCTTCGCTTCTCAAATATCACTGTGTTAATCTGCTATATGATATATTTAACTGAAAGTACTGATCTGAACAACCAATGATTTATAAAGGAAATTCATAAAAATGATCAGCAGTGCCCAAACTTTTTCATACCACTGTATTTTAAGTCCTGATCTAAACATCATAGAGACCCTGCAGATACAGCAGATATTCTGAGAACTACAAGAGAAATGAAATGCACATATTTTATACGCATAATTCTATAAAGTACGTCAATATCAAACAACAATCCATTTCTAAAAGCTCATCGTTTTAAAGGTTCTATGCGATACGCTTCTTTCATCCAGTGCAGAGTCTTACTGCACTTTTTTGTGCCTCCTAATAACCCAGTAATCTAGCATACATAATTGATGAGGCCTTATTCGAATATGCATAATTGCGGCACAGAGCGCGGTGAATAATTAACATGGCTTCATGATACTGTACATCCTTCTTCCCTCTCCAAACCCGTATTAGCGCATACACACAATAACCAGTGTTTTATTTGAGCAGCGCCTTTCCCGAGATGAAGGTCACATCAGGGAGCGTCATCCGTAGAACGGTAGAACCACAGAGAAACCTCGGCTGCTTAAGGCTTAAGTTCAGAGATGACGTCGAAAGCAACCGAAGGCCTGAGGAATCTGACCCTCTATGGGTGGGCTTAACAGAAGTTAAGACCACAGAAGACTAGAAGAAGATGTGGAAGTCTGCACTGTAGCCAATAGCAGTACCACACAGCAGGAATCTTTTTTAGGAAGCGAGAATCTTCTTGGTCCAAGAACAAAAGAACCAGGAATTCGGGACTTCAGTTCCTTGGCCAAGGCTTACAATACTCAATGTTACACCTTAAAACAGTTTATCTAGAAAAGTCACCTGTATTTTACAGGGTTATTGTAATTTAATTAAACTACCTGTCAAGCCTTGCTGATCGGTCAATGGCATATTTTGGCTAAAAGTCGTACAATTCCGTACGTAAATAGCCAATTGATTTTTCCGTCTCTCTCTCTCTCTCTCTACATAACCAGCACATAAATCACATAGTGGTGCATTCAGGTACACCCACCCTCAAGTTAAACAGTTTTCATCGGTGGACAAGGTGAATCTGGTGACCTAAGTCAGCCTGGGCTAAACTTGGACATCCTGTAGTTTTAGGACATCACAGTATCACAGTTTTCTCTCGGGTCATGAAAGGTTCTGGATGGCCAGATGACTTTTAAACACATTTGTTTCTAAAACATTTCATTTTCTTGATGTAGCAACATGTGGTTGTCCATGCTTATTGGTTGAACAGTTTGTCATACAGTGTCAAAAACATGAGCAAAGGCAATCAGAGATGCTTAGCAACTTTGCACGGTTTGCGGTAAGTATGTGATGATTAAGGCACGCAGTTTGCTACAGTGAACACAGTGCTAATTAGCCTGGTAGCTCCAGGGCAGAACTACACAAGCTGCACACTTCAAATGTCAAACATGGCTCGGCCGATCGACTACCCCCGGCTAAGGGGGGAACTATTCCTTTAAGTATCGACTTTCAGGACGGCGTGTTTTGTATCCACTGAGCTCGGTTCGCTAATGCTGGGACTAGTGAACATCCCTCGCTGTGAGCGACAGAAGAAGCTACGAACATCACTCGTTCCCCCGTGGTGGAGTAAGTCGATGCCGGGGCGAGGGAAAGAGGGAGAGAGAGAGTGACAGAGTGAAAAAAGAAGAAGGAGACCGAGGAGGTCGGGGTAAGCCTGGACAGTTCCGTCCCCCGGGCCTCATCAGAGCAGTCGGAGTTTGCTACCCGCCGGCCCCCTGGGTAATGCGACTCTAACACGAAGAGTCCCTCCTCAGTACAGCTGTGGAGGAGTGAGGTAGGGAGTGAGAAAGAGAGCGAGAAACAGAGCGAGAGAGACAGGATCACGAAGGAAGTCCTGTAAGGTTAGCAAGCCCTCAACAGAAAACGTGAGCGCTATTTTAAGCATGCCCCCTCGCTCCTCAGCCGTGCTAACTGCTCTGGGAAGCCGCCATTGTTGGCCAAAAATAGCAGCGTTCGGGCAGAGCTGTTGAATATTTGATGCAGTGTAATTTATTTGTGGAACCGCAAGCAACAAGTCAAACACTGGTGAGAGGAACACTTTTGAAGCTGGCCTTAAAATTGCAGGGAACCTCAGGGCAGAGTCTCCAAGAATATCAATAAAATCTGCTCTGTGGAACGTTGGAGAGCATTAAAAAAATACTCTAAAATATATTGCCAAATGTATCTGCTCGTCTTTCTTCACATGCATATGAATTTAAAGACATCCCATTCTTAAACCATATCGTTATAGCTGTAACAGCTTTAGCTCTTCCGGGAAGGCTTTCCACAAGGTTTAGGAGAGTTTTTATGGAAATCTTTGACTCCTGATTCTTCCAGAAGTGCATTTCTAAGGTCTTACACTGATATTGGATGAGAAGGCCTGGTTCAAAGACTCTGCTCAACTTCATCCCAAATGTGTTCTCAGGTTGATGGTTAAGGACAGGCAAGATCTTTCACACCGAAGTTACTCATCTATGTCTTCGTGGACTTTGTTTTGTTCACTAAAGCAAAGTCATGTTGAAACAGAAAGGAACCATCCCCAAACCAAGTTAAGTTTTAAATCTCTGGGGTAAGTGTTTGTGTTAAGTCCAAATTGACATGCAAGTTCCTGGTGAGTCCGGAAAGTTTTGATTTGTCTCTTTTAGTGTCTAGATTGTGAGTTTGAATCACATCTCGAGTCTCTGAGGCGTAAGTCTGGGTTGAGATTTTCGTCCCTGATGTGCAAATTTAAGTTGAGTCTTTGAAGCATAAGACCAAGTTAAGTCTTGAATTTCTAAGGTGCAAGTCCGGGTCAAGTCTTGGGTAACTGAAGCATGATTTTGAGTTAAGGCTCTGGGCTGGGAATCGAGGGTCAAGTCTCTGAAGTACAAGTACAAGTCCAAGTCAAGTCTGGGGTCCAAATTAAGATGCGAGGTTCTGAAAAGTGCAAGAGTGTCTGAGGGGCAAGTCTGAGTCCATTCTCTAGTCTCTAAAGCATGAGTTTTAGTTGAGGCTCTGGGGAGGGAATCGAGTCTCAAGTCTCTGAGGTGCAAGTGTGAGTCAAGTCTGAGGTCTCTGAGATCTGAGTCCAAATTAAGATGTGAGATTGTGACAAGTTTGTGTTGAGACTCGACCCCTGTATCTCTAGTTTGTGAGTTCCAATCACATCTCCAGTCTCTGAGGTGTAATTCTGATTAGAGTCTCTGAGTTTGAGTTGAGTCTTTGGGATTTGAGTCAAGTCTCTAAAGTCTCTGAAAGAGTCCAGTTAAGACTTAATACTAATGTCTTTGGTTTGTGAGTTTCTGGGGTTTCAAGTCTTGAGTCTTTAGGATATGAGACCATGCTGAGTCTTGAGTCTCTGGGTTGTGAGTCTCTGGGATATCAAGTCTTTATTCTTTAGGATATGAGACCATGCTAAGTCTTAAGTCTCTGAGTTGTCAGTCTCTGGGGTATCAAGTCTTGAGTCTTTAGGATATGAGACCATGCTGAGTCTTGAGTTTCTAGGGTCTCGAGTCTTTAGTCTTTGGGATATGAGACCATGCTGAGTCTTGAGTCTCTGGGTTGTGAGTCTCTGGGGTATCAAGTCTTGAGTCTTTAGGATATGAGATCATGCTGAGTCTTGAGTCTCTGGGGTGTGAGTCTGAGTTGAGTCCCTACTTTCAGCTTTAGCCTTCTTTTTTTTGTCTAACATCATCAGCCAAATGTTTCCTCAACATCAAAATGATTCTTGGAAAATCTAAAGCCTTATTATGGGATGTGGCTTGATTTGCCCTTACAAGTGTATAACCCAACTGTTGCACTTGCAAGCACTTCAAGGACCACAATGTATGCAAACTCAATTCACGCCGCAAAGGACAATTACCATTTAGACTTGTTAATTGGAAGGAGTCATCAGCGCTGGAAGGGTTGTGATAATTAAATTATACCAGACGGCTCCCCAATGCAGGATATGCAGCATCAGGGAACATTCGTTTTCCAGTCTGGAGAGCAAAACAGATGGGAAAAAAAGGGACTGGACTGGTTTTACCTGAGGAGGTTATGTAATGTAATGCAATAAGGGGGTATACGAGACCTACTGACGTACAAGACTGATAGGCAAGCCTGGGCGCATCTTTGTCTTGATGGGTAAATTGGTGGAGGTCTACTTCATTTTCTTGCAGAGTCTGGATCAGCCATGGGAAATTGGATATTTTTATATGAGCAAATATATATTTTTAGACAGCTGCCAACAGGCAGTGCAAAACAACCTACTGCACTTTTCATTTTCATACAGTAATTCACCAACTACTAACAAAATAGCAACTGCATGGAATACCAAAGAAACTACCTAGAAACCAAAAAGTAAGTCTACACCATGCAACTATGGCAATATCATAAAAAAAAACATCTTGCAAAACCATGTTACCATGGCTGTTTAATCTCATGAATCGTTAATAAGGTGGATATAAAAACACTCTCTAGCAACAATAAAAAAAAAAACTTCCTGGGAACATCATTTCAACTAAGTGGGGTATCATAACTTGTGGATCATGTAAACATATGGCATCTTTTTGATTTAATTTAATTTATTGATTGCACAGCAATCGATGTTCTCAGACAATGTGTCTGGAAGTATTTCTGAGCCCATGCATAACACCTTTCCGGTTCGCAAACCTAATTTTGAACCATTTGCAACGTTCCCACCAACAGAAGCAGATTTCAGAACAGGTATCCTTCGTTCGGAGTGGGAACCAAAGAATACTAGGTTGGTTCTTATGGGTGAACGTGATGACATCTGTGGGCGTGTCTGTTCACCGCACTGCGCGGCGCCCTCTCTTGGTGATGTACGATGTTACGTTTTCGCAGTTGGTGGAAAAATTGGCTGATTGGCTAAAAAGCACCACAGGTTCTTATGAACCCAAAAGGACCAGGTTCAAGAACCAGAGTTCTTTTGTTGGAAAAATTCTAGCAGTGATTTCCAGTACAGAATCTTTACAGCTTGATTTTAATGCAGTGTTGCCTGAGGGCCTGAAGATCACCAGCATCCCTGCAATACCCTCTTAGATTCTCTGAACCCTTTGAATATATTGCAAATTGGTGAACTTTTGCACATCTTTGGTCTTAAGAGACTCTACCTCTGTCGCAATGTCGCAACTTTTTTTGAGATGCATTGTTAGAGTTGGGCATCATCATCTTTTAGATAACAGTCATATGTCTACAGCAGGGGTGTCCAAACTTTTTTTGTTGGGGGCCAGAAGGAGAAATATATTTGAAGTCATGGGCCACAGACTCTGTAATAAAACAAATAGTCAAGTCAAGTCAAGAGTATAAATAATGAAATATACCACTTTAAATAATACATTTTTCCTGATTATTTCATTTACACACCATTTTACTTGACTTACTATCTTTATCTTTGACAGTGTTGTGTAAACTAAGATTTTTCAAATTGATGTTTAATTTCATGATGTCTCTTAATATTAAACTCCTTAATTACGGCAACTTTTAGACTCTTTGGCCTGTTTTTCTGCTCTAGAAATGCGCACCCTCTCCGCTTTTAGACTCTTTGGCCCGTTTTTCTGCTCTAGAAATGCGCACTCTCTCCGCTTTTAGACTCTTTGGCACGTTTCTGACACCTAGCGTTCAAACTTTGAACCTCACATTATAAAAACCTGCTTAACAGCGGGCCAACTTTCATTCTATTTCTAAAGTACCTCGTAGTTTGGACACCCTGGTCTACAGTGATGTGTGCTCATGCCTGCTGGAAATGGAGCGACAGTTTGACGATCATTACGAAGGGGAAGCATAAAAACGAAGGATGACACTTTTTGATACTTCAGACGGACAGAAATAGCATTTTTGAAACTTCATGACTTTTGGCTTGGGTCCTTTAATTCCGAAGGTTCTGAGCATTTGGGTGCCGGTGTGGATTTTTGGGAAACAATGCTCCGGCTCGTTCCCACAAACAGCTGCACGGCTGTTTAATCTCATGAATCGTTAATAAGGTGGATATTAAAAACACGCTGTTCAGTGCCTCTGCCATCGCACAGCAATCTGTGTGCGTGTGTGTGTGTGTGTGTGTGTTTTTGGATGCAATGCCAAGCTATTTTTAGCTGCCTGTTGCTGGTTTGCGTGGCACGTGAGCCCAGCCTTCCCCAGTCAACAACACACACATATAGACACACACACACACACATGATAAGAAGGTGGAAAACAGGGTAAGGCAACGATGACGAAGCTCTATGTGTGTGGTGTGTGTATATGTGTGTGTATGTGTGTGTGTGTGTGTGTGTGTGTGTGTGTGTTTAAATATATCCCTGGACTTAACCTCACACATATTCCTAACCCCTTCACTCACTCCAAATCTGTCAGGGGATGTTCTTGCTCTTCTGCAGAGGATTTTATAAACATTGTAAGATGCATCATGTTTTGCTAATGGAGTGTGTGTGTGTGCATGTGTAGGTGTGTGTGTGTGTGTGTGTGTGTGTGTAGGTGTGTGTGTGTCAGTCTCTGAAGTGACTGAGAAAGCCCACCCATGATACATAAAAGCTGTGGTGATATAGTGGACCATCCTTTAAGACTAGACAGATAAAACACTCACTGGTGGCCACTTTATTAGAAACACCCACTACTGTACCTTCCATTCACTGGAGGCCACTTTATTAGAAACACCTACTACTGTACCTTGTGCTTCCACTCACTGGTGGCCACTTTATTAGAAACATCTACTACTGTACCTTCCATTCACTGGTGGCCACTTTATTAGAAACACCTACTACTGTACCTTGTGCTTCCTCTCACTGGTGGCCACTTTATTAGAAACACCTACTACTGTACCTTGTGCTTCCACTCACTGGTGGCCACTTTATTAGAAACACCTAATACTAAATCTTGTGCTTCCACTCACTGGTGGCCACTTTTTTTCTATGTCTATTATTCAGCCTCTTTGTTCTGTCTCTTTCCACAGTTGTAGAAAGTCCTCTCTCTTTCCGTCTATTTTTTTTTTCTGTGTATCTGTCTGTCTCTACTGATTTGTCTTTTTGTCTACCTGTCTGTCTCTCCTTCTATCTGCAGTCCCTATCTGCCTTTATATCTGTCTGCCTTCCCATCAATGTTGTCTACATATCTGTCTCTCTGTCTATTGTTCTTTCTGTTCGTTTTCGAATTTGTTTGTCTGTCTGTTTCCATAGTTGTGGTCCGTCTAGTTTTATTTCTGTCTATCTGTTTGTCTCTACTGGTATATTTAATTGTCTGTCTGTCCTTCTGCCTGCAGTGCCTGTCTGTCTTTCTGTTTGTCTTTTTACCAATCTTGTTGTCTACAGTATATGTCTGTTATTCTGTCTATCAGTCTGTCTATCTCCATTGGTCTATCTGTCAGTTTTGACCATTGTAGAAAGTTGTCTTTCTCTATCTCTAGTTTTATTTCTGTGTGTCTCCATTGGCTTGTCTATTTGTCTCTCCTATCTGCAGTCTGTCTATATATCTGTCTTCCCAGCTATCAGTCTATCTGTATCTGTCAATTTGTCCATCTCCATTAGTCAGCCTGTTTGTTCTGTCTCTTTCCACAATTGTGGAAAGTTCTCTCTCTCTCTTTCTCTCTTTATCTAGTTTTATTTCTGTCTATCTGTCTGTCTCTACCATTTGTCTATCTGTTTTTCTATCTACCTGTCTGTCTGTCTGTCTCTCCTTTTATCTGCTGTGCTTATCTGTCTTTCCAACAATGTTGTTGTCTATATATCTGTCTTTCTGTCTATCGGTCTGTCTCCATGTCTCTTCTACAGTTGTAGACTGTTGTATCTCTCTTTTTACAGTATCTGTCTCTCTGTTTGCCTGTTGTTCAACCTGTCTTTCTGTCTATCTGTCAATGTCTGAAGTGTACAGAACATCCAGATACATAAGAGGCATTTCAGAAACAGTTGATGTTTGGATAAAGTCTGAAAAAGCGTTTGATGATTAAAAAAAGTTATTGCCAACTGTTAAGCATGGTGGTGGATGTACTATTCTTTCTTTCTGTATTGTAGTTCTAGCTCTATGGCAAATTAGGTCAGAAATGTATCACATAGGAGAGCAAATTTCAGGATGTGTTTTGCTTACATGTGTCAGACGCCCTTTTATTCCATTTTATACAATGTCTGCTTCTTCCTGATGGAGGTGGATGGAGTAAAGGGCTGGTTTTGCTCTGTAAGCAGTTTCATACAGTGCTCAGCATCTTCCTGTCACTCGCTAATGGAGGATCCAGTGACGGCAGCGCAACAAGAGCTACGCTAGTGAAAAACTGCTAAAGACAGGAACACATCTCTGTCACTTCATCTCTCTTTTACTTTCCAAGTTTTCTCTTTCTGTCTCTCACTCTCTCGCTCCCTTTCTGTGATATATATTGTCAAAGTAAGCACTTCTAAATTCAAACACTTCTCTTTCTCCCTCTCTCTCTCTCTCTCTATCTCTCTCTCTCACTCATCCCTTCCTCTCAGACAGACGAGTGTGAGTTTTGCATTTGAAATTGCTGGATTAGTGAAGGTGTCTCTCACAATGGCCCCGTCACTCTCAGCCAAACTGCATCCGTACCCAGCTGTAATAAGATTTCAAAAGAAACTCTCTCTCTCGTTCTTTCTCTCTTTATCTCTCTCTCTCTTTCTGCCTCTCTTTTTCTCTCTCTCTCACTCTCTCTTTCTGCTTCTCTATCTTTCTCTCTCACTCTCTATCTTTCTCTCTCTATCTCTCTCTTTCTGCCTCTCTTTTTCTCTCTTTCACTCTCTCTTTCTGCTTCTCTATCTTTCTCTCTCACTCTCTATCTTTCTCTCTCTATCTCTCTGTTTCTGTCTCTCTATTTTTCTCTCTCTCTGTCTCTCTCTTTCTCTCTATCTCTCTCATTTTTCTGCCTCTCCTTCTTTTTCTCTCTCTCACTCTCTCTTTCTGCCTCTCTATCTTTCTCTCTCTGCCTCTCTCTCTCTCTCTCACTCTTTCTGCCTCTCTATCTTTCTCTCTCTGCCTCTCTCTCTCTCTCTCACTCTTTCTGCCTCTCTATCTTTCTCTCTCTCTCTCACTCTCTCTTTCTGCCTTTCTATCTTTCTTGCTGTCTCTCGTTCTTTCTCTCTCTCTTTCTCTCTTCCTCTCTCTCGCTGCCTCTCTATCTTTCTCCGCTGCATCTCAATTTCTCTCTATCTTTCTCTCTCTATCTCTCTCGCTCTTTCTGCCTATCTTTCTCTCTCTATCTTTCTCTCTCTCTCTTACAAATTACAAATTACTCATAAAATCGTCTCAATTACAGTAATGTGAGTACAGTAATGTGAGTAAATGGTGTACCGAGCATGTGGAGGAATCGTTTTAAACTGGGCGGGTGTGATGCGGTCTCCTTTCAGAGTGGATGAATCCAATTCCAGGTTAAGTTCAGTCAGAGAGAGAGAGAGAGAGAGAGAGAGAGCGCTCAGTCAGAAACTTCACTCCTTTCTTTTGGTTTCTTTGGTTTTGCTATGAGTGAATGGAGGAGCTACTGAGGTCTGTGGTTCCTCTTCTTAAGTCCCCATTGCTCCACCAGCAGCTCCCTTTCAGTAAAACTGAACTGAGTCGGATCCTCTTTTAGAGGCTGTACGTGTGACGTAAGTACGTAAAGACGCGTGACGTGACCAGAAGAAGAACTCCAGTGAAAAAGCGACCAGAGACCCCAGTTTTTGGAATGAATATATTGTATTAGGCTTAGCAGGGATGGTCTTTTTTGCACACTGGTACCAATAAACACAATATTTTATCCCTTTTATCCCATTTTTAACTCAAAAATGCTTCTGCTTCCAGTTTAGAAATGAAATAATACAGACTGCCACTATAATAAGACTGACTGTATGCCACATGAATGGCATTTGGTCTCAATGGGTGAGGAGGCCTCTGGGTAAATGGCTGCTTTGCATGTCTCTAGTGCTCACGTCAGTATCCTTGTCATGACAATAACGTTGAATGCGGTCCATCCCACTTTTACTGTTCTGCGTTGCTAATGACATCCAGCAGAGATGGATGGATTTGTCGTCCACATCCGTCTCCTTCAACGACGTGCATAATTCTCTCCCCGTAACAGATCAGTAATTGCTTTTCCCTCAGCAGTGAATAAAGATATGGCTATAAGAGAATGTCAGGTGATGCTGATGGTTTACCTCCATCCCTCCGAGCACAAAGGGCAGCGGTGTAAACGAGGCTGAATGGACTTCAGAGAGACGTGGAAGAAGCGAAATGAGTTAATTAGGAAAACGGCTGGGATGCGGTACCTCTTCATTAGTAAAAGCTTGGATCCAGTGCTTTTAACAGACCCGACATTGCATTGGGTCAAAGTGTGCAGTCGAGAGCAACCGTCCCTGACAGCCGGTCTTCCAAGAAAGCCCTTATTAACTGCGATCTTAGCGTCTGCATTTAGGATCTGGAGATGTCTTTCCTATCCATCCTAACATTGGGTCTCTAATAAAATCTCCATTAAAAAGCAAATATCCTACACACTGCAGTCAATAATACCATGACCAACACCTTGTTTCAGCTCCAGATGCAGCAGTGCTGCTGGAGTTTTTAAACACTGTGTCCTTCACCCTATTTACAGTAGATGCTCCTACCTACAGCTCTGGAAAAAATGAAGAGAGCACTTCAGTTTCTGAATCAGTTTCTCTCATTTTGCTATTTATAGGACTATAAACTACCGGCAACATTTATTCCAAATTCCAAATAAAAATATTTAAGTCATTTAGAGCATTTATTTGCAGAAAATGAGAAATGTCTGAAATGACAAAAAAAAAAAAAAAAAAAGATGCAGAGCTTTCAGACCTCAAATAATGCAAAGAAAACTACAAGTTTATATTCATGAAGAATATTTTAAGAGTTCAGAAATGAATCAATATTTGGTGGAATAACCCTTGTGGTTTTTAATCATAGTTTTCATGCATCTTGGCATCAAGTTCTCCTCCTCCACCAGTCTTACACACTGCTTTTGGATAACTTTATGCTCTTTACACTCCTGCTGCAAAAATTTAAGCAGTTCAGCTTGGTTTGATGTTCAGCTTGTGATCATCCATCTTCCTCTTGATTATATTCCAGAGCGTTTCAATTTGCTAAAATCAAAAAGAAACTCATCATTTTTAAGTGGTTTCCAAAGCTGTATGTCGTCGCTGTCCAACGGAAAACACTTATCTCCGAAACAGCTACTTTACAGAAGAGAGAAAAAAAACTAGTAAACTTTAAATGGAAGTCGATGTAAAAAGAGTTTATTTCAGGTCTTTTTGAAGAGTTTCTATTGGTCCGTTCATCGAGAAATTTTGACACAGTGTGAGGGACAGTTTGTGTGTTCAAATTATGTAGTAAACTAAAAATCGACAAGAATGGAGACAAGTGTTTTTCACAGGACAGCGACGATATGCTCCACCTTGTGGATGTACTGTTAAGTGTGAAAAACTGTTTTTTTTTTTTTTAAAGTTAAAGTTAAAAAAAGTTAAATAGTTTGTAGTGTTTGGATCCATGATGCATAAAAATTGTGCAAATTAGATTTTTCGTCTTGATATGGCTACTTCGCTTGCGCAGATCTCCTTATCGAAAGGGGGCTTCCCCACTAACACACTGACCCTCTTCCATTCGCAGCATAATCAGCAAGTTAATTGGCTTTTTACGCCCCACTAGGTAGGATTTCCTTGATTGTTGATCTTTTTAAAGTAGTAAAATTACAGCTTGAAACTCACTGCAGCGCTGCATTGAGGTGTAATAGGAGGAATAGCGGTGCTCTCGTGTCTGTGCCGGAGCTCCTCTGAGCTCAAACCAGACTCTGTAAGTTTTCCGAGGCGGCTGCGACCAACGCTCGCGAGAACTGCGACCTGCTTTCCGACCTTTAGTTCTAACAGTTCTACAAGGACTACTGGTTCATTCTATACAAACTAACATACAGACACTCTGGCAGAAGCTGGAAAGAGACCGAATATGTCTGTGAAAGCCAGAAAACGAGGAAGAGAAACTAATCCGCCTGGGGAGTCAAGTTTTGAAACATTTTGAAGGTTACCTGCATTTATTTGACATGTTCTTGCTGCTGTAGCGAGTGGATGCTTCTAGTCAAAGCATGTAAACCCTTACGTTACTGTTTTCTTTTTTAAACTTATCTTAGAACTTCAGTCTAAAGCAATCATTTGTATGATTGCAGACATCACCTCAAACGCTTGAGGTAAAGCTTAATCAGAGGCACCGCCAGGAGGGTGACCGGGGTGGCATTGGCTACCCCAGAAATTTGATTGGACCCCCTCGGTGCCACATCCTTTTACGCGAAAGTGGTTGATTAGAATGCTTCCACCCACTCATCAGAGAACAAGTAGTTGAGTGTGTGATGTTAGACACCAGTGGGGCAAAAGAAAAATGGCCGTGATGTTTCTCCACGTCTTCCCTGTAACAGCGAGAGGCTAGAATAGTAGAGAAGGTCTTTCTTGTCAAGGGCGAAGCATTGTCTCTTTTTATGTTCAGTTGAGTTCAGTTCCAGTATTCCAACAGTTTTGGAGGAAACGGACGTCATGAGCTTTGGACCAAAGAAGAAAAGGACCATCCAGACTGTTATCAGCCCTGTTCTCAGTTCTAAATCCAGGGTCTGTCATGGTATAGTACTTTGAGACCTTAGAGAAACAATTGCTGCCTTCAAGTCTACATCTTTTTTCAATGGACGTCGACACATTTTTCAATAAGACTTGGTAAACCTACACTTTGGAAGCCATTAAAAAAAAAAAAAAAACTTCCTTGGTCACCCAGTTAGATACAGCCAAAGGATAAAAAAAAAATAGCTTCAATCTGATGTAACGTTACATCTCGAGTTGGTTTTGCTTTACACAGGAGCATTAGTTCATCGCTGTTTGACGGCTATCAGTTTTGATAGATGTCGCAACTGCAACATCGTCGTAATGCTTGGTCCTTACACCGCAGGGACTGCTGCCTGGGTTATGTATTAGATGATGGAAGGTGGAACAGAGAATGGAGATTCACATCCCCTGATGAGTCATTCATTCAGAATCACTCACTGAATCGCTTAAAAAAAAAACATCACAGAGGAACATTGAAGCAGTTGATATTCGTGGATTTTGTAATATTTGGTAGGTGTGGTGCACATATATACAATAACTGCAACTATAACCTTTATCTTTCAGCAAGAATAAAAAAATCTGCATTTCCTTTGTGGCCCCGCCCCCTCGTTACCTTTCCCCAGGTGTTCCCTGTTTCCTTTCCCGCCTTGTGTGCGTGTCTTTATAGCCCTGCGTTTTCTGTTTCCTTTGTCGGTTCTTGTACGTTGTTACGCCTGTTCAGGTTACGTGTCTTTTCTTTATTTTACTCAGTGTTTTTTTTTTTGTTGATTAAGTTTTGTTTTATGGTTTGTTCTTGTTTACTCATAAAACCACTCGCATCTGCATCCTGACATACTGATTTGAAACATTTGCTGAGCAACATGGGTCAAAAGTGACCCATTAAAATTAGGCTCCTTTCTGTGACTCCACTGTGTTCTATCAAAATATAAAACTAAAGTCCTCATATGTGGACATCATTTTTTTTAATCAGAAACTACATTAGGTAAAAATATATATTTTTTTGTTTTTACACTAATCAAGGGCCTAACATCATGTGGTTAAAGGAGTAATCAGTAATCACTTATCAGTTTACTTTTTAAAAATAAGTCAATGCCTAAATTTCCTTCGGGATAAATAAAGTATCTATCTATCTATCTATCTATCTATCTATCTATCTATCTATCTATCTATCTATCTATCTATCTATCTATCTATCTATCTATCTAATGAGTCAAAAACATAAAATTAGTTATTTGAGTAACGGTCTTAACTGTCCAGAAATGGTTTTCTACTAGATTTTAAAGTATTGCTGTGTGGATTTGATGTAATTCGTCTTCAAGTAAGGGTCTAAGTGAGGTCAGGATGTTGAGTTGTTGAAAGATTGAACTTCCTCACCTCATTTATCCACAAAATCCCTAAACTTTGGAGGTGAGAAGAACGGTTCCTTCTAGTTCTAACCGTTTTACAACCTTTGAAATGCTCTAAACTGAAGTGAACTGAACTGCCTGTGCTTTCGGACCCACAATGCCCGGTCTGTCTGTCCGCCGAATCACGCATCTCTGTTTTTTTACGACCCTTGGTCATGTGTCATGCACTGGGTAGACTGTGTATCCTGATACTGTCTGTACTGAATGAATCTGCGCTGGTGTTTCCATGCAATCTGATGACAATCTGTCTGATTGGCTTGTTGTTAAAGCAGGGGGAACCTGGGTGAGGAAAGTGCATATCTTTACTTACCATCAGTGTGTTGTCGGTTTCCTGGTTTCCCCAAGGCCATCTTCTACCTTTCTACCTCTATCTTCTTTAGCAATTTTCTGTCTATTTATTCTATCTATTTTCTGACCACATCATGTCGGTACCACTTTAAAATAAGACTACCTTTATAAAGGGTTTATAAATGGTTTACAATTAGTTTATACATGTTACTAACTAGGTTGTAAATGCCTTAAAAATCATTAATAATCAGTTATGACACATATGCAGAAAGGACAACGATATAGACGGCTGTGGGTTCACTGTTTGGCAAACAACAGGTCATTGTTGACCTTTCTACGTATGTGTTATAACTGATTATTAATGCTTTTTAAGGCATTTACAACCTAATTAGTAACCAGTAATAAACTAATTGTAAACCATTTATAAACCCTTTATAAAGGTAGTTTTATTTTAAAGTGGTACCAACTTGTCTTCCTAACAGCGTTTACCCGATTACCTAAATTGCTAAATCGACGCTGCTAATGCTAAAGCTAAAGACACATGAGCTGCTGCTGCTACTGCGAACATGGAGCTAGCTAGCACAAGAACAGCTAACACAAACTCATCTTCATCGTCATCATTCAAGAGAAGAGAGCAGGCGAAAAAAGCAGACCACACCACAATGCACGATTTGAAAGTACTCTTTTTTGCATGCTCGGTGCAGTTACATGTTCTCACCAGAGAGGTCTCCAAATTCCCCAAACATCCAAATTGTCAATTTAACTGACGCTACAGTATATTGCTAATGGGATAGATGTGCTGTTTGAATTGTTCTGGTCATCCTCAACAGCGTGGATTAGCTTTAGCAATGCTGCATCTCTTGTTAATTCCATTGGTTTGCTGTTTATTTCAAGGTAAAGGGGAGTTAAAAATGTAGCTTCTCCTACTTTGGTTGGAGAATCTTATCTTTTTGGAACATTTGCAGTGAGGATTTGATTGCATTCAGTGATTAAAGGCATTCGTAATGTCGTAAGGATGTCGGTTGGATGATCAACCCAAATAATCCAACAAGTGTTCATGGTCCCAATTGGTTCAGGTTTATTGTGTTTATCTTGGATAGTTATATAGTGAATAGTCAGAAGGTCATGAGGTTGTATCATGTGAGGAATTTTGAAGTTTGAACACTGACCAGTGTGCTCATGGCAAGGTCTTTTTGAACAAGCATGAACACCCCTGAGTCTTCACTTTTGTATTAATTCAGTAAAACATTGCCTCTCTCAACTCTAACCCTCTTGAGAAGTGTTCTGACAGTCATATGAAGCTAAATCACACCCGAAAAGTCGTAACCCAAACCCTGAACTACTCACTGGGTCACTTTGACCCAGACTTCAACCCAACTTGTGCGAAGACAGAAGGACACTTAGGGGGAAAGATAATCTGAGGAGAACAGAATCGCTCTCCAAATGAACCTAGATTAGATCTAAGAGGCGGCGAGAGAGGCCTGATTTTCCCAAACCAAACAAAAGCCTCTTTTGTTGGAACATTTCTCGTTTCTGTAACGAATGCCCTCGGTTTCAGTGCCGCAGCCTTTAAACCTGAAGCGCAATCACGTCACTGTCAGCGCTTTCTGAATCTCATCCCCGGGCCTGTCCGTTCTGATTCGTAACAAAGCATCAAGCCCAGCTTAGCTTAGCATTTAGCCCATCCAGTTGGCACGAGTGCCTGCCGTCGCCTCGCGCACAAAAGAAGCGCTTCCTGGAGAAAGTGTTTGAGTGTTTGCATGTGTGCATGATCCCTATTCACGGCTTAATCACTATATTAAGCATGGCTAAGTCCAACACAATGCGTCAATAAAGGAGCCGTTCCTGAGAAGAAAACAAGCCATTGAAAAACAGCGGAAAGGCTGGAATTGTTAAACTGGCTCAAGGTTGCCTTTTCGGTTGACTTGCTTAGCATGTGAACACGTTTCCACTTCCATTGTTGGCACCATTGTTGCCAGTACTCATTGTCTGCTTGAAGATGTGAAGGATGGACCACTTGGTTTGACCTTTTGTGATTGACCGACCTTCACTTATTCATTTGGAAAATAGGTAAAAGTACCGATTTGTCATCCTAAAGGCAACAGCATACTGTAAGAAAATATTGAATCGTATTTAAGTAAATCGGCAAAAATCATACATTTGGCTCTTTCCTCAACTTTTAAAATTTTAAAATTCATATGTTCCTTAAGTACAAATCAAACCCTTTAAGTCCTTCAAACCTTTTCATTTAATTTCGATTGTCTAGTTTTTGCACTTCAAGTTTCAAGAGTAAAATGAACTTCCAAATTCCAAATTAAATATCGTCATTTAGAGCATTTATTTGCAGAAAATGAGAAATGCCTGAAATCACAAAAAAGACGCAGAGCTTTCAGACCACAAAAATAAAGTTTTAAGAGTTCATAAATCAATATTTGGTGGAATAACCCTGATTTTAAATCCCAGTTTTCATGCATCTTGGCATCATGTTCTCCTCCACCACCAGTCTTACACACTGCTTTTGGATAACTTTATGCTCTTTACACTCCTGGTGCAAAAATTCAAGTAGTTCAGCTTGGTGGTTTGATGATCAGCTTGTGATCATCCATCTTCCTCTAGATTATATTCCAGAGGTTTTCAATTTGGTAAAATCAAAGAAACTCAACATTTTAAGTGGTCTCTTATTATTTTCAAAAATGCAGAATTTGGGTTGATTTCTATTTGATTGATCGGACAGACAGCTTCTCCAAGTGTCCTGTAAGAGAATCCAGAGCTCTTAGAAAGTTTTCAGAATGTAAAAAATTCAATGTACTGACGCAACTCCATACCGTAACGTACCCTGGTAAGCGATGGCCCATCCCAGAAGCCTCTGAGCCCAGAGAAGTCAATGCCAGCCCTGGACATGGTTAACGTAGGGCTTCTGTTTTATGCAGTAAAGTTTAAGTGGTATTACTGAATGTAGCTCTGCGTTTTAGAGCTTATTGACAAACGTTTACTGAAGTAATTCCTCATCCATATGGTTCTATCAGCTGTTCAGCTATCGTTGAATGACGGTTCTTGATGGCAGAGCCGTCTTTGCTCCTCAGAGACTCTTGTGGAAATTGCTTTTCGTCCCAAATCATTACAATCATCTGTTGATATCACTTGATTCGAATCTCATCACCATTTCATTTTTTAAACCTATTATTAGCTAAAATTCCATCCTAATCAATGTTTTTGGAATGTGCTGCAGGGCTAAAATTCAGGAATGGATGTACAGTGTGTAAATTATATTATATTCTTAGGGTATGTAATAAAATAAAAGTCAAAGTAACACTTGAAGAAACTCTTCCTCTGATTTAAGGATATATTTCAAGGAAAATTATTAATTGGAAAATTATATTTTATATTATATATATATTTTTCCTGAAATGCACAAAAACAAGCCTTTGTTATAAAGAGATTTTATCTGTGTGTAGAACATATATAACATATATCTGTAAATGTTAAGTTACTGGGACACAAATGGCATCCTAATGGCGCAGTCACCCAATTACCATTACAGTATATCAGTGTTATTACCATTATTCCTTTTCCTTAGATTATGTATTATACATCAAAAATAACCGCAATTTTGTTTGTGAGCAATGCTAAGAGCGTAACTCACGTATTGTTAGAGATTATATGATTAAATGAAAAGCGAGGAAGGCACATTGTTCACTGGAGCATGAGGACAGGACTCCAGCCCCCAGCAATAACTGCTGTCCGTCAGTGTTCATGTAGATTCACACTTCTGGAAAAATATACTATATTCTAATGTAGAAGCTAAACACAAAGGATTCTACATATATAACGCTAAAAATGTTTTTTCTTTATTTCTTTAATTCATTTCTTTTCTATTTCTTGTAGATTAATATTAAAGGCATCCAAACATTTAAGAAACACATATAGAATTATCAAGTAAACAGTAGAACAAAAAAATAAATGTTTGTCCTCCACATTAATCCCCTAAACTATGGGGTGGCCAAACTACGGCCCGCGGGCCATTTGCGGCCCGTTTCCTTTTTTGGAGCGGCCCGCGAGGTATTTTAGAAATAGAATGAAAGTTGGCCCGCTGTTAAGCAGGTTTTTATAATGTGAGATCCAAAGTTTGAACGCTAGGTGTCAGAAACGGGCCAAAGAGTCTAAAAGCAGAGAGGGTGCGCATTTCTAGCGCAGAAAAACAGGGCAAAGAGTCTAAAAGTGGAGAGGGTGTGCATTTCTAGCGCAGAAAAACGGGCCAAAGAGTCTAAAAGTGGAGAGGGTGCGCATTTCTAGCGCAGAAAAACGGGCCAAAGAGTCTAAAAGTGGAGAGAGTGCGCATTTCTAGTGCAGAAAAACGGGCAAAAGAGTCTAAAAGGGGAGAGAGTGCTCAGTTGTAGCGCAGAAAAACGGGCCAAAGAGTCTAAAAGCGCAAAGGGTGCGCATTTCTAGCGCAGAAAATTGGGGCAAAAGAGTCTAAAAGCGGAGAGGGTGCGCATTTCTAGCTCAGAAAAACGGGGCAAAGAGTCTAAAAGTGGAGAGAGTGCGCATTTCTAGTGCAGAAAAACGGGCCAAAGAGTCTAAAAGTGAAGAGAGTGCACATTTCTAGCTGAGAAAAACAGGGCAAAGAGTCTAAAAGTGGAGAGAGTGCGCATTTCTAGTGCAGAAAAACGGGCAAAAGAGTCTAAAAGTGGAGAGAGTGCGCATTTCTAGCGCAGAAAAACGGGCCAAAGAGTCTAAAAGCGGAGAGGGTGCGCATTTCTAGCGCAGAAAATTTTGGCAAAAGAGTCTAAAAGTGGAGAGAGTGCGCATTTCTAGCGCAGAAAAACGGGCCAAAGAGTCTAAAAGTTATTTAAGGAGTTTAATATTAAGAGACATCATGAAAAGAAACATCAATTTGAAAAAATCTTAGTTTACACAACACTGTCAAAGAAAGATAAAGATAGTGAGTCAAGTAAAATGGTGTGTAAATGAAAGTAATCAGGAAAATGTATTATTTAAAGTGGTATATTTCATTATTTGTTTTATTACAGAGTCTGTGGCCCGTCACTTTAAATATATTTCTCCTTCTGGCCCCCAACAAAAAAAGTTTGGACACCCCTGCCCTAAACACATTACCTAAACCCAATCGAGATGTTGATTTGAGGTGATTTAATTAGGATGAGCTGGAGCTTCACAGCGTGAAGGAAAAGCAGCAACTATTGTTCAGCACCTCCAGGAACTCCTTCCTTCAAGACGCTGAGAAAACTATTCCAGGTGACTCTCCATCATGAAGACACTGAGATTAAAATACCAAGAAGGTGCAAATCTGTCCTCGAAACAGGCTCGTTGCAACAAGGCAAGCGAAAGTGAACCCATCAATTGCCTAGGGACCCCCAGGCCAAAGGTCAAACTGTGTGAGCACCCCTTAAAAATTCTTTGACGGTCAATGCAGGAAAGTACAACGACACTGTTATCAAAATCCCCGTCAAGAAGGAACCCTCCCACAAGTTGCTGACAGTAGCTAGCCAGGTTTCTGATTGCTGTAGTCTTGGGGCCCATAAATACGTTGAAATGGCCCTCGTCAACAAAGCTAAATGTGGCTACTTTTAGAAGAATGTAAAGTATAAAAAATATTCTGGTTTACAGAATAACTCCACATGTGTCCCTGTATAGTTTTAACGTCTTCAGTATGCAGTTTACAATGTAAATATCATAGAAACGTGTCCAAACGTTTGACTGGTACTGTCAAAATCATCCAAATACTTAAATGTCTACTCTAAGTTTTATAGTTCTTTCCTCAGTCAAGAGTCAAGAGTGACGAAGAGTGAGACAGGAAGGAGTTTCTTCAAATGAAAAATGATGAAAGACGTTTGCAGTAGTGACGAAAGGCATTTGACTTCAAGAACGTTGCAGCAACTGTTAAGCATGGTGTTGGAAGCTACATTCTCTGATTTTCATGGGCAGTTTCGCTGCCTGTTGGACAGGGACGATTGCATAAAGTGGATGCAATATGGTGCAACTGTGTGCTTCACAGAAGTAAAATTTGCAAAATGTGTGTATTTGGATAATGTCTTTTGGACAATGACTGACTGGATGTAGAAAGTCATTTTGTTGAAAGTGTGAGACAAGGCCCTGACAAGTTTTAGAAGAAATGTAACAACTGAATATGTACAGAAACACAAGAAAGAAGTAAGAAACCAGAAACCGAGACATTTAGAAAGCGAGAGAGAAAGAGAGGAGCGCAGGAAGAGAGCTAAAGACTGAGAAAAATGTGAATCATTACCTCTTTTTGACCTCAGTGTGATTCATTAAGAGTGTAATGGGGAAAGTGTGCCTTGTCTTTTGCCCCCGGAGCTGTGATATAATTGTTTCTTTATTGTAAATGTCACTTTCCTCACCCTGGATTTGGCCCCGGCTGGTGTCTCGGCTCAGTGCCGGCTTAGCGAGCGGGGAAAATCAGCTCCTGGCTTTTTGCCCTCAAATTAGTGGCAGTCGGTGCTGCGGGGAGCGTGAGCCCTGCTTAAACACTGCATCTTATCATTTAAATAAGAGTTAGAAGACATAGGGAATGAGAATGACAGACACTGGATGTGGGTTAGAGTTGTACAGTTCAGAGGGGCAGTTGTATTGAAGTTAAGTCTCCTTAAAGCTACAGACTAGCAGAAAAGGGTTCTGTGACTACAGAAATTGGAAGCCGTTTTGATAGAATATAGGTACACCTTCAAAAGATTTTCTTTCAACCAATCTAAAGACCCCAGTAACCAAGCAAAGAACAATTTAAGCTTTTTAGTTTGGCTGGGCATTGAGCCGGGGAGCCAGCTGGGCTGTGAGCCGGGATTGTCTTGTCTGAAGCAGCTGGGTTTAACTAGGCCTTGAGCCAAGACTTTCTTGCCAAAGAAGTAAAGTTTGGCTAGGCCGTGAGCCGGGACTTTCTTGCCAAGACACCAGAGTTTAGCTAGGACATCAGCTGAGGAATTTGACTGGGCAGTGAGTTAATATTTTCTCATTAACGCAGCAGAGTTTAGCTTGGCCATAAGGTGGGGGTCCAACTGGGAAGGAGCATTTTACTGATGTAGTAACTACCTAGGCAGTAGAGTTCAGCTGGGCCATGAACTGGGGGTCTAACTGGGATGGGACTTTAGTCTCTGAGTTTGACTGAGCCGTCAATAATGGAATTCGACTACGCTGTGAGTTGAAACTTTCTAACCTGAGGCATATTTTGGTTAAGCCATTGGACAGGACTCTTTTGGCAAGGTAACAGTTAGTTTGGCTGGTCCATGAGCTGAGCAGTTTGACTGGGATGTAAGCTTGAACTTTCTCACTGAAGCAGCAGAGTTTTAGTGTTTGGTTAGGTCATAAGCCAGGACTTACTTGTTAAAGCAGCAGAGTTTGGTTGGGCCACAAGCAGGGACTTACTCTCTAAAGGAGGCAGAGTTTGGATGGGTCGTGAGCCGGGACTTACTTGCTTAAGCAACATAGTTTGTTTGGGCCATGAGCAGGGATTACTCTCTAAGGAGGAAGAGTTTGTTTGGGCCATGAGCAGGGATTACTCTCTAAGGAGGAAGAGTTTGGTTGGGCCATGAGCCGGGACTAACTCTCTAAAGGAAGCAGAGTTTGGTTGGGCCATGAGCCGGGACTTACTCGCTAAGGCAGCAGAATTGGTTGGGCCATGAGTTGGGACTTACTCACTAGGGCAGCAAAGTTTTATGTGGTCATGAATTGGGACTTTTTCTGCTGACTTCACCTGGACAATGATCAAAGACTTTCTTGGCAAGACAGCAAAGATCAGCTCAGCCACCAACCAAAGAATCAAAGAATCAAAAAGGCATCAGAGTTTGGTTGGGCCATGATCTGCATCATTCGGATGGGTCATGAGCTGGGACGTTTTCGCTGATGCAGCCATGTTTGTTTAGGCAATGAGTTGGGGGTCCTACTGGTATGGGACTTTGTCACTGAGTCAACAGAGTTTGACGGAGCCATCAGTGATTATATTCAAATGGGCTGTGACTTTAATTTTTGGCTAGGACATACATTGAGACTTTCTTACCTTTCTTGGCTGTGCTGTGTGCAGACACTTCCTTGACAGGGCAGCAGAGCTTTCCTGAACTGTGGAGCTCATGGCCCAGATTTCCAGACTTTCTTAACGAGAGGTTTACCTCTGGTCTGTGGTTTGGGACTTTCTCACCAATTCCACTGAGTTTGGCTTGACAATGAACTGGGAAATTGTCAAGGTTGTCAATCAGTTGAGGAACTCAGTTGGGTTGTGTTGTGTAATTTAGGTTGGCAAGTATAGAGACTGTAAGATGATGTCCTGGTGACCCAATGTGTCTTGAGCAAATTGACATGGTTTGAGCTCTTAAGGTGTTTTTTCAAAGTTTTCATTCTATTTCCATAGCCGATCTTCTCAGGCCATTCTGGCTACTTAGTGGTTCAGGTCAATAAAGCTACTGTCCATTCCTGAAGGGCTCTTATGACCCTGCTCCTACACACCTGCTTCCACTCCAGGCAGGCTTGGGAATTTGCTGATGAGCTGAATCAGGTGTGTTAGAGCGGAAAAAACATTAGAGCATGCAGCGGTGTGGGCCTTGAGGAGCGGACAGCCGTCGACTCCCCTTTGGCGCTGGAAGCGCTTGAACATTTGCTGGATGGATTGAAACAGGCATGTTGGAGCAGGGAAGAGTGCACATGCTTACTGCAAGAATAGTAATGAAGACAGAACCGAAGCTTCTGGTTTCTGGTTCTACAGCTGTAGTCCACCTGCACTGATTCTGTAACCCTGCTGGAAGACCTTCAACAATCGGTACCATAACCAGAAACAATTTACCATAAAATATACAAATAAGTCAATTAAGAAGCAATTTAAGAGTGATGTTTTTTAATTCTGCTCTTGGATACTATATATTCCTGTTGCTGATGAAGTGAATAAATGGATGTTGGGTGTGTAGGCAGGAAGCTATGTAGAGGAGACGATTTGTCCTCAAGTATGTCAGGAAGGACGTACAGGGAAGCCTTATTACGTCAGTCCACACCAAACTAGACTAGCATACTCAAGGACCGGATGTATCCTAGGTGGATCCTAGTTCTTGTCTTTCAAATCCAATAGTTAATGTGGGCATCCCAAATTTAGCTACAGCTGCTACTCAGCTGTATATCTCCCATCACTAGTGATTCAACAACACAAGAAGAGTGATGACTAGCACATGCCTCCTCCGACACATGTGAAGTCAGACTCCGCCTCTTTCACCTTTTCGAAACTGCTGCTGATTAGCATTGTGTTGTATTAGAATTGTGGGTCCCGCTTTAATAATAAAAGCGTCTCTTATAACTGTCTAGTTACTATTTATGTTAACTATTTGTGTAATAACAGTGTAACTACTTAACTTGTACATTAGTGTTAGTTACATTAGTTAGTTACATATCTATTTTTCTAAGATAAAATTTTAACTATGATTTTTAGTGGTTGAAAACACTGTTGGAGAAAAAGAGGTTTATACACTAATTACAACTAATTACAAACACACTCACTATTAATGCTTGTGAACCTGCACACACACTATGACACTTGTGCAATACACTTCCCCTATTACACATGACTCAGAATTAATATTGACAAGTGTGCAAACTAATTACTTAACCTGTAGAACTGTAATAAATCTGTAATTCACAGTAGTTACACTGTTATTACACTATTGTTAATGTATAAAAACACAGTTACAGTTAAAAAACACTTATTAGTCAAGTCAAGAGTCAAGAGGCTTTTATTGTCATTACATCTGAGTACAGGTACACAGTGTAGTGAAATTACGTTCCTCCGGAACCATGGTGCAGCATGGAACAACAAGCAATAAACAACATAAAGTGCAGGAGTGACGACAGTGCAACATAAAACTATAACACTAAATAACAATAAATACAATAAATACAAAAGACGAGACAATTGTGGTGGGTGGGTGTGGGGTATAGCTCTGTCTCTGTATGTTGAGGAGTCTGACTGCCTGGTGGATGAAGCTGTTGCAGAGTGGGACTGCAAGATTGAGTTACAAAAAAATAGATTAGTACTTATTAAAAGTAATTAAAAAAGTCACATTTTTGTTAATTACTATTTATTTAAAAAATCACATTTATTGGCTTTGTAAACCATTCAAATATACTGCGATTTGTTCGTTTTCTTTGTAATTTGTAACTATCATAATTATTTAATATTTTTAACAATATGTTTTAAATATATTTTTGGCACGTCTTGTAGTTTTTTTGCTGTAATCTCTCTAGTTTAATATTTTGGCTTTTTGAGTCCAGTCAGAGTTTGGATCAGCACTAAGTTTTGACTTTGTTTTAGGAAGATCAAGGACACGGTGTTGGATTGGAGATTCAGTTCACGGCCAGTTTTAAAAATTCTCATTCCCATAATCAGTGTTTCTGCAAAGCGTCTGTTCCAGGAATCAGCATCATCTTCTGACAGACAGAGAACAGGTGAAAACCAATCTCCTGATGCACGACTTTACTGCAGAACTCGCTTATAATTTTACCTACTGGTGGCACTTTCAATTAAGATCCTCATTTTGATGCCTGCGCTCTGAGTTTCAAAGCTGAACTATTTTTTTTAGCATATTGTTTTCCAGAGGGAAGAGTTTCCTTCTTTCTTTTTCTCAGTTAGAGAAACTTCAGAGTCCGAATGAGACTCCAGGTACAGAAATAGCGCACTACTGAGTGTTTCTAAGTATCTAAAGCAGGGGTGTCCAAACTTTTTTTGTTGGGGGCCAGAAGGAGAAATATATTTAAAGTCACGGTCCACAGATTAATGAAATATACCACTTTAAATAATACATTTTTCCTGATTGTTTCATTTACACACCATTTTACTTGACTTACTATCTTTATCTTTGACAGTGTTGTGTAAACTAAGATTTTTTAAATTGATGTTTTATTTCATGATGTCTCTTAATATTAAACTCCTTAATTACGGCAACTTTTAGACTTTTAGACTCTTTGCCCCGTTTTTCTGCGCTATAAATGCGCACTCTCTACGCTTTTAGACTCTTTGGCCCGTTTTTTCTGCGCTACAACTGCGCACTCTCTCCGCTTTTAGACTCTTTGGCCTGTTTTTCTGCGCTAGAAATGCGCACCCTCTCCGCTTTTAGACTTTTTGGCCCCTTTTCTGACACCTAGCGTTCAAACTTTGAATCTCACATTATAAAAACCTGCTTAACAGCGGGTCAACTTTGATTCTATTTCTAAAATACCTCACGGGCTGCTCCAAAACAGGAAACGGGCCGCAAATGGCCCGCGGGCCGTAGTTTGGACACCCCTGATCTAAAGCTTTACTTTTAGACTTTTAGAGACACATTTTATTCATTAGATACTTAATTATGCAAACATGTATCAAAGAACATTGTCATTTTCTAGAGTGGTTGGAAGTTGCACACTACAGCATTATTGTTAATGTCGTTAAAGCGACAGTATGTAAGTTTTAAGAATTTTTAATTTTCACCCTAGGAGTGATGAGGGAAAAGAGTGCCATCTACCCACCCAATTGTGCTCTCTCAGGGCTCCGGCAGCTGATGGCAAGCTGCATGACAGGGAATCAACCCAGCTATCTCCCGATCATAGTGGCATGTAGCTTTCTGCAGTAAGCAAATAAATAAACTAATTTCAAACTTAAAATATGATCAGATTTTGTACCTGGACAATGTTTCGGTCTGGACCGGCTGTAGAAACCTGTGACTGAGATTCTCGCCATCTTGTTTTTTTTTTAATCAATTGAGTGTTTAATGTTGTTTTAATGTTGAGTTAAACACCACCCTCAGACACAGAAACACATTCAGCTTCAACACATGCGGCTGATTCGTGTAATTGCATTAAAGCATCACTAGGTAGGATTTCCTTGATTTTTGATCTTTTTAAAGAAGTAAAATTACTGCTTGAAACTCACTGCAGTGCTGCATTGAGGTGTAATAGGAGGAATAGCGGTGCTCTCGTGTTTGTGCCGGAGCTCCTCTGAGCTCAAACCAGACTCTGTAAGTTTTCCGAGGCGGCCACGACCAAACGCTCGCGAGAACTGCGACCTGCTTTCCGACCTTTAGTTCTAACAGTTCTACAAGGACTACTGGTTCATTCTTTACAAACTAACATACATACACTCTGGCAGAAGCTGGAAAGAGACCGAATATGTCTGTGAAAGCCAGAAAACGAGAAAGAGAAACTAAAATCCGCCTGAAACATTTATTACACTCTACAACTGTAGGGGGAGCCCACAAGCACAAAATCTCAATCCTACCTAGTGGAGCTTTAACCTGTACTATTGAACTGTAATAAATCTGTCATAATGCACATTTATTGGTAGTTACACTGTTACTACATAGTTGTTATCATGTAACTACACTACTTTTTTTAATTAATCTGTTTTAATGTGTCACTTTCTGACCCTGTTGCATGTCTTGAATGTTGCCAGTTCTGTCTCTGTGTTTTTACTGTCCTTCTGTTTGTTTATCTCCTCCATGTGCTCTGCTGCGCTTTTTTTCTGTATCTCTGCCCTCCCATCTAGTGACTTCCCTTGCGTTTCATCTGTAGCTCTGCCCCCTCGTTACCTTTCCACAGGTGTTCCTTATCTCCTTTCTCAACTGTTTTACATTTATTGCCCTGTGTTTTTTAGTTTTTTTTGTTGGTTCTTGTACATTTTAATCTCAGTTCGGGTTGCGTGTGGTTGCGTGTTCTGTTTGTACCCAGAATTCCTGATTTTGGCTTAAATAATGAGAGTCATATGAGTTACCATATAAAGGACCAGACAAAGAAGAGGAAATTAAAAAATGAAAACTGACCCATTAAGGAGCTTTTTCTTATTATATTTTCCAGAAGTGCCTAGAACTTTTTTTGCACTGTATGTGTGTCTGTGTTTGTGTCTGTGTTTGTGCCTGTGTTTGTGCATGTGCTTCTCTAGAACACGTGCAAAGCTAAGAGGTTGTTTTCTGATGTTCTTTCACAATTTCCCACTACAATTTCATTCACATTCACAGTTTTTCCTTTTTTTTTTGCAAGATTGGCCTATTTTCAGAAATGTCCCTCTGTTTGTTGGTTGATGTTGGTAATCTGGAACAAGATAGCCTGACATCAATCAGTGATTGTCCCTTTGTGTGTGTTTATGTGTGCGTGAGAGACATTTTTCAAAGAAGGAAGAAATTGGAAATATATGAGGTCCACAGGAACATGTGGACCACCTCGTGGACTTCGCTGGACCTGTCCGACCTTTACCTGGCACTGTTCGGAAGTAGCCTGCAACTCTTTATTTTATTTTATTATTTTTTTGTTTTCGTAGCAGAGCAACCAGTCAAAACGATGCTTATTTCCTGGATGTTACCTTAATTGCCGCTGACGTATTCAGTTCACGCATCAACGGCCGGCGTGACCGTTTCCACCCGAGTCGTTACTGAGCCTGACGTTGCTCGGAGCTACTCTTTTTTTTCTGCTCGTTCGCTGTGAATAACATCAGAGGAATGGTAAAAAAAAAGAGAGAAATAAACGCGTTCTTCTGCAAGTTTCATCTCTCATGTAGAAACATTCAGAGCTTCCCTCCAATTTGGAAAGAACTGGAGTCTTTTTGATGTCACCATTGTAGTTGAGGACACTTCTGCTTTTCTTGCATTTTCTTCCAAACTAGAGCTCCGTGAACACCTCAAAGGCTGGGCTGTCTAGACGAAGAGCTGAGATTTTTCTCGCTATCTCAGTGAATCCTCTACAGTGCTTTAATCAAGTATTCATAACCCTTGAACTTTTCCATTTTCCATTTGTTCTTTTTACACCCACACATTTAAATTTAAGACTTTACATTGAAATTTTAACATTGTTAAACTAATAATTGTGAGTTCCACCTAAGTACCACCTAACATTTGGATCTCTGCAGCTCCCCCAGAGTGACCATGGACCTCTTGGCTGCTTCTCTAACTAGTGAGAACCCAAAATATTTTGGCCTAGACAAAGTTCTGCAGACTTCAAAACTTGGTCCAAACAAAACTTTGGAAATTTTATTCAGTGGACTGTTCAAAGTTCAAAGTGGAACATGTTGGAAGACCTGGGAATCCTGTTACATCTGATGTATAATTAGGCAACATTTCACATTAAGTCCTAAATTTGACAGCAAGACAATGATCTGAAGTGGTTTAGCCTAGTCAAAGTTCGGCGGAATTAAAAATTTGGTTCAAAACCAAAAGAAGTGGTCAACCTGGATTGACTGAATCATAGTTCAAACTGAGAGTCACCTGAGTTGTGGATATCTGCTTTTCCCCCAGAGTGACCATGGGCCTCTTGGCTGCTTCTCTATTTAGTAAGAACCCAGAATATTTAAAGAATTGAAAAATGTGTGAATCCTAGAAGTCCTGAATTCATATTTAGAAAGAGACAACAAAACAAGGCAGAGAACCCTTAAAATATTGCTCAGTGCACTGCAGAGTTCAAAGTGGAACATGCCGAAAGACATAGAGACATGTTACATCTGGTGTAAAGCTAGGCAACATTTCACATTAAGTCCTAGATTTGACGCTCTTTGGCTTTTGGGCTGTGCAGCAAGACAATGATCATAAGTTCTGCAGAATTCAAAATTTGGTTCAAAACCAAAAGAGGTAGTCAGTCTAGATTGACTGAATCATTGTCCCACCTGAGTGCCACCTGAGACATGGATCTCTGCAGCTCCTCCAGAGTGACCATGGTTCTCTTGGATGCTTCTCTAATTAGTGAGAACCCAGAATATTTAAGAGAGTTGAGGCCATCGTCACCATATAAACAATAGAAGAAGAAAAAGATCTGAAATGAAATATGACTATACAGCGCATGTGTACTTAAAGGAAGTCAGATTTAGTCTGAATATAAATACACCTGGCCCATGGTCACTCTGGAGGAGCTGCAGAAATCCACAGCTTTGGTAGAAAAATCTGGATAAATGAGGTGCATAATACATAAATAAACAATGTAACCAACTATGTCAGAGTTCTTAACATTTTTTTTACTGTGCGACCCCTTCTTAGGATGTAAAATATTTTGCGATCCACCAAGGGATGGTGTCAGGGGACCCCCTTGACCCAGGTTACGAAGCCCTGCACTACAGAATGACAGACCAAAGCATATGATATAGAGTAGAAAAGAGTATGGAGAATGAAGGGGTGGGAAATATGACCTCTTTGGAATGCTTTCTTATTGGCCTCTCGATTGTTTATGTTTTTCCAGTGTTGAAATTAATGAATGTTTCCGTTTTTTCCACGGAAACATACCAGAATGTTCCTCGTCACGCCGTGAAAAGCTAAAGCTGATCTTTCCTGTACTCTGAGACTTCCTGCTCGCTCTCCGACCTTTGATCTCCTTTATCTCGGAACACTCTCCCAGCTGTTTCCTTGCGTTCCCATGCCCAATATGCCATCTCCCCAAGACACGGACACTGTCATTGTAGCGTTTTGAATCTGCCAATCAACTGGAATAACATTCCCGAGCGTTCCTGAGGCCGAGGCGTACAGCTGCACGTTTCCCTCCAACAAGACCCATCGTCTTGTCCTTTCTTCCCTCCAAACAAGCCATGGTCTGTCTTACATAATAGGTACACATAATCTCCCGTGTCGACTTGGATGTATTAATAGATCTTTGTGTCTCTGTATTGATGAAACTGCACATACTGTGTTTGTGTGCAGAGTTTGATTTGTTCTGAGAAAGTCACGCCATTGAAGGGAAGTTGAGGATTACAACTACCGTTGGTGTGACAGTTGAAACAGTGGTCCTTTTTCAAATGGTCCTTTTCTTAACGTGCCTTCGGGTTCTGTACAGTTCAAATGATACAAACTTAAAGGTAGCTGTGTGTAATTTAGTCTCAGTGTAAATACACCTGGCCCATGGTCACTCTGGAGGAGCTGCAGAAATCCACAGCTCAGGTGGGAGAATCTATCCGCAGGACAATTATAGGTTCTGCACTTCACTAATCTGGCCTTTATGGAAGAGTTGCGAAAAGAAAACCATTGTTGAAAGAAAGGAAATTAATTGCAAACATGTGGAAGAATCACCCTGTTCAGCATCCTAACTATAAAACATGGTGGTGGCAGCATCATGCTGTCATCCTTCCTGCTCCTGTCTGTTCTATTGTTTTGTTTACCTGTCATGTTTCCCAGCCATGTGCTACTGTTGTGTTTTGGTCCTGTCTCAGCCTTAGCCCCGCCTTGTCATCTGTAACCCCTCCTGTCTCATTTGTAACTCCGCCCCTCTCATTACCTCCACAGGTGTGCCTAGTGTGTGCCTGTGTATAAATACCCCATGTGCTCCTTTGTTGTTTGTCGTGCTTTTTGTCTGATCTTGTCATGTTACTCTGTCCGGATTGTGTTTATCATTTTTTTTAGCCACAGACCTGCTGTGTTTTTTTGTCTACAGTGTTCTGGTTTGTTTTCTTTAGTTGTTTCTTTGTTTGATTATTTTGCTTGTTTGTTAAAGTCTTTTAGTTTATCCTGATTTATAGAGTTTGTTTAAGTAACCTTATTCTTTTTAGTTTGTCTCTAGTGTTTTGTTTATTTTCATTATGGAAAATGAATGTGACTTGCCTGTGCATCCTGCCTCCTCTTCCTCATTACAGGATGCTTCAGCAGGGACCAAGTTGGGAAGCTGGTCAAAACTGATGGAAGGAGCAAAATACAGGGTAATCCTGTTTTTTTTTTTTTTTTGTCAGGGAAGAAAACCTGTTTAAGGCTACAAAAGACTTGAGACTGGAAAGCAGATTGACCTTCCGGCAAGACAATGACCCGAATCAAAGAATATTCATGTGTTAGAATGGCTCAAAATCAAAGTCCTGACCTAAATTCCACTGAGCCTCTGTTGCAAGACATGAAAACTGAAACTACCATTCACAGACGCTCTCCATCCAACCTGGCTGAGCTTGAGCTGTAATTTTTTAAAGAAGAATGAGGCAAAAATCTTAGTCTCTTGATGTGCAAAGCTGGTAGAGACAAACCCCCAAAAAGACTTGACCAGACCAGCTCTTAGGTCTCTCTGTCCTGAGACCTAAGGGACTGTCCGTGCCCCGGTCCTGCCTGCTGTATCATTCATGGGCCCCCTATCTCGTGCTTCCAGGACCTGGTGCTATCTTTAGAAACGTCGACGGGTAATCTCGGCATGCCGCGTTAATATTTCAGGCGCAGAAAGCTTGGGCTTTGGCCGTAGCTTTGGCGTGGCCGTCGTGGCCGGCTGAATAATGGAGGAGCCTGTTGGAAAGCGTGCACGACACACTGGGGCCTGGTTAAAACCAGTTAGGGGGGCGTTTTTATTGCCCCGCCTTGGATATAAAGCGCAGTGGTAAAGATACTATGGAGGAGTGTTTCCTGACTCCAGTCTCTGGAGACCTCACTGCCTCACTCCACCTCCCCCTGCCTTGCTCTGCCTCACTGCCCTGCTTACTGCCTGATTCAGCTTATGAAGACCTTTCTATTAACTGTGTTTAATAATCAATAGTCTTACAGATTGTCATACCGATAAATAGTCTGATAAATAATCATTTTTGGTTGCACTTTATTTCGATTATTTAGGTCCTTCTTAGATTAAATAAACAATATATTTTAGTCATCTATAGGCAAGCTGTAGTCGCATGGTGCAGCGTGCAACTTGATTTTAGGTCTTTGCTATCATAATGACGGGAAAAGTATGCCTTGTCACCTACAGGTGATAAAATCCCTTTTTTTGCTGCAGAAAAATAACTTATTTACATTCTTAAAAAAATTGAGTGCTTTGAAATCTCCTACAGGACACTTGGAGAAGCTGCCTGTTCACTCTCTACTCCTTACTCCCTACTTAATGATTCCAGATCAGTAACAGGAACCCAAATTCAGCAACAGATTTAACAGATTTAGCAAACATAACGTAACTAAAGGTTTGGAGGACATGAACTGTTTGATTTTTTTTGTATTCAGAAAAAATATTGATTTCAAAATGAAGTTCAGGAAAGAAAAAAGCCAATTTTATGATTTACTTAAATATTTCTTTTTTTTCTTTTTTTTATTACGATTACTTTTTATTTATGCTTTTCAGCAAAGATCCTTGTCAAACAAATGAAAGCTTTTTTCATGTAATGCTCGAATAGAAATCCTCAAGATTTAGTGATATAATATCAGGCAGACAACAAACAAAAATTCTGGTCTGTAGTTCTCTAAATTAATGTGAACAAGCAGGACATTTTTCTCTGCTGAGAAGTGCAGAAGCGCTGCGCCGTTTAAATAGCAATCCGCCAAAGTCAGAGCAAACCCGAGTCTTAAAGGCAATGTGATGCAAGTGACACACTGATTGGTTTATTTCACATTAAGCCCACGACGCAGCCAACCAATGACTAATTAGGAGAATTAGTACATGCCTTTTGCACATTTCGAGCCGAACAAAGCCTACTTTTCCTGTCTTAACGATAGAAAAGACACACTGAACACGCCCTAAATCATCCCTAAAATAGGACTCTAAGACTTGGAACTTGACTTGAGACTTGAGTGTAAAGGCTTAGTATAGTAGTGTACTATAAATACAGACTATAGATCTGTATCTGTTTCTCTATATACTTTATAACAACAGGAGAGAAAACCACCACAGAGCAGCTATTATTATTAGGGTAGAAGAATCAGATACAGCAGTGCTGCTGGAGTTTTTAAACACCTGAGTATCCTGTCAGCCACGTCTTGTGAGCACTGCTGAAGAATAAGAGTAGAAGTTTTTTAATACAGTGGAGGACAATACATACCGTGAATACAGTGTTTAAGAACTCCTGCAGCACTGCTGCAGTGCCTGATCCACTCATGCTTAAATATGAAAGAAAGATATGAAAGAAACTTTATTTCAAAAGCAGTTTTACATATACTGTATATATATATATATATATATATATATAAGCGATGTATAAATTTTAACTTTAACATTATAAATAGACAAATACAAAAATAGAAATACACGAACACAAAATGAATATAAAATCAAAAAAACTATTTAAAAAACTCTGTAAAATAATGATTTTGTCTTTGTTAAAATAGCATTTTTAATTAATCCTTTAAAAAATAATATTGTAGAATCCATTTTAAAACGTTTATTTCAAATACAAGTTGCAATTTTTGGTTGGAATTGCTGCACAAAATAAGCATCCGTTTTTCAAAAAGGCCAGATTTCTGCAGCTCCTCCAGAGTGACCATGGGCCAGATGTATTAGTAAATACATTTAAAAAATACAGTTTGAAAAAATATATATTTTTGCTTAATTCTACACTCATTTTATCGATCAGTTTTAGTCAATATTATTGTATATTTTATTGGATATCAGTATTATTTGTGTGTAAAGTGTAAAATTGACTTGATAAATATAAATGACATATTTGTCTTTTTAACCCTTGTGTGGTGTTCATATTTTTGTTACTCGTTTACTTTGTTACTTGTATTTAATTCAGCAAAATTAAGCAATTCTACATTAAAATGCTTTACACATGCTTGCTTCACCTAAATTGCAAATTGCAATATAAACAGCTTACATGGTTAATATTTGCCCTTTACCTTTCTTATGTTACATTTCTTTTAGAAAGTGCTACTCTTTTTTTTATTAGTTTTTTATTAAAATGTAAAAGAAAATGAATTAAACTCAAGATATGAGTAGAACATTTTACAAATGAAGCAATGTTTATTAGCCCTTGGCCAAACATACTGTATGTAATATAAATATGTGGGGGGGGGGAGGGGGATGGGGGTGTACAGTGTGTGTTTATCGAAAATGTGTTTTGATATATGTTTTACACAAAAAATGAGCCAATGCCAATGAGTTTGAGTTAGAAAAAAAATATTTTTTGTATCATTTGATGAAAAATGAAAACGCGTCCCACAGACCCGAACACCACACAAGGGTTAAAGTATATTTATTTAAATATATGTATTCTGTTACAGAGATTATATAAGCATTGCCATTGCTTTGCTTTTTTTTTTTTGCGATTCGAATGATTTTGACCCAGTTTTCTGATTCTCTTTGATGCTATGTACGTATTAAATTATTACTGAATGATCCTTTGATTCGCTCAACGTCAAGATTTCTTTTCTTTGATCCTTTGATTTGTTTTTTTTGTTTTTTTCTTCACTTATTGATTCTTCTGAGTTTTGCGGGGCCGAGCGTACCTGGCCTGGATCCGGTGGCGTCTGCTTCTGAAATATAAATATTACAGTTGTTTTTCCAGTAGAACATCCACTCCCAACACAAACGGTCATCCATTAGTAACACTCCGCAACCACTGCTTTGAACTGCGCAGCACGCAGACGCTGGCGGTTCAGGGCAGGATTTTCCGTATGATCCGGTTTGGAGCGGGGCGCGGGGTGGGGGATAGAGCTGAGCTGTTCCGGTGGACGCTTCCTTTCATGGGGGCACTAAATTTACGATGTCCTGAAGGGTCAGCGGGCAAGGTCGAGTCCCTATCAAGCCTTTAGAAATGGAAGTGTGTATTTGATTTATTTCATTCTCGAATCAAAGAGAAAAGGTCATCCAGAAAGAACGTTAGCATGCTGTCAATCAAAAATAATAATGACTGTGAGGCAAAAATGTCTAATTACTGTTTTTTCACACTATAAGGTGCACTTAAAATTCTTTAATTTTCCAAAAAATTATCAGTGCGCCTTTTATATCCTTATAATCTTTGGTATGAATTTTACTAGTCAGCAGTGTTGGGTACGTTACTTTGACAAAGTAATTAGTTATAGTTACTAGTTACTCCTCCAAAAAAGTAACAGAGTTAGTAACTGAGTTACTCAACTATAAAAGTAACTAGTTACCAGTAAAAGTAACTTTTGCGTTACTTTTGCATACCTGTCAAGTTTTGAATTTAAAAATAAGGGAAATTTTCCACTGCCCGCTTTAAGCCATCCCACCAGCCCAACTGAGGTTCAGTATCCCTTACATTTTAAGACATTTCAACAAGAAATCTAAAATAACCACCTGTGAACCACTTACAAACTACAATTAGATGATCAGAATCTAAGAAGCCTACCTTTGTTGACACTGAAATGTTGTGGACATTCCTACATATGTAATTCTTATAACAAAGCCTAAATGAAAACACTTTTCAAGATATTAAGTCTTCACACTGACCCTCCTCTGTGCTCTGCAAAACCAGCAAGCTGATTGGCTGTTTCTCCTGAAAGGTGGGACTTTCTCTTTGAACTGGCACCATGATTGGCATTAAGAGATGTAATAATCTCTCATTAATACGGTCATAAATACTAATATGGGAGGATGTCGGGAAAGAGGGGTAAAGTACAGTAGTTTCCGGACCGAATTTATCTTGACTTGACAGGTATGCTTTTATAAACTGTAACGCCAGGTAGTGAGGAGTGACGCAAGCCGAGTAAAATAAGCAAACAGGTTTATTAACAGGCAGTATAACAGAAAACAGTAAAGCCAGGCAAACAAAGATCTCACCGAAAACCAAAGACGTAGTCGAAAGTACAGTCCGAGTTCGTAACCGCGTATCAGTCCAACCATGCAATAAATCCAATAAGGGCAAGACAAAAGACATAAACCAATAATCCAAAAAGAGAGTCGTAACCATAAAGCCAAAACGAGAAACAATAGGATAACGCTTAGTATGCAACATAAGTTAACAATACCTCGCGGTGTTTGTTTACATACTGCAGACTTAAATACCGGAGCTAGATGGGTATGAACCGGAACTAACTCAGAACACAGGTGAATCAGAGCGTCGGAGCGAAATGTGATTGGGTGAAGTAGAACGGATACTGTTGGTGTCATAATCAACAGGATTCTGGGAAATGGAGTCCGGTAATGTGGAAGGAGAACGAGGCGGCGTGACATAAACAAAAAAAGTTTATTGAGCTGCTAAAGTAACGTGCAGTAACGGGGTGTGGGAAATGGTAACGGCGTTATAGTTACAGTCAGAGTAATTAGTTAGATTACTCCTTACTGAAAAAAGTAACGGCGTTAGTAACGCTAACATTTAATTCAACGCCGTTACTCCCAACACTGCCATTCAGGTATTAAGGAGCAATAAAGCCACTCTGCTGAAGTACAGCTTTATACAGGAGTTTTAAGTTAAGCATTTAAGTTTCTCTAGTACCAATTCTGGAGTAGCATTAGCATTAGCATTAGCCGCTAACCGACAATTTCCCCATTCAGATTCAGTGAGTATTATCAGAGGTGAGTATTATCGGACTGTAGCCTGCATGTTTACTGTGTTAAAACCAGAAGCGGAAAGTAATGAATTACATTTACTCAAGTTACTGTAATTGAGTAGATTTTAGGAGTAATTTGTCATTTTTAAAGTAGTTTTTAAATAGGTAGTTTTACTTTTACTCAAGTACATTTTGACACAAGTAATTTACTTTGCTACATTGGAAAACTCCCAATTACTGAGTAAAAAATAAAATGCTGGGGGGGGGGAAATAAAACGTTGATCAAACCTGAGAAAGCATGTGGTGGTGAGTATTTTTTATCACTAATTCTTCTTCGGCATCTCAGTCTCGAAAGACCATTTGATTTCTTGTGCCTGGATTTAGGATTTCATGCAGTGTCTGCTGTGACTGAAGAGACCAATCCGCGAGAGGCAGACCCGGCCGCAAATGTCACATTTGTAAGACTGTGTTGCTGGTGGTGTGATGGTGTCCTGATTTGGCTTGCTCCTGGTCCTCTTTACTTCCTGATGACAAGCCAGGGTGAAATCATGCTGTAGCAGTCCACTGTGGAGCGCCTGCTGCCACTGATGGCGGTCTTGAGCTACATTTTCCCATGTGACAGGGTTGATGTTAAAACACTTCAGATCTCGCTTGCAGACGTCCTTATAGCGAAGCTGAGGACGTCCAGTATGCCTCTTGCCAGATGACAGTTCAGCAT